>NW_007241131.1:164365-189032 GCF_000164805.1 Carlito syrichta
ACTCACCTCAGCCTCCCAAAGGCGGGGGATTACAGGCTGAGCCACCGAGCCCGGCTAATTATGAATATTATAGCATACAATGTTAAAAAAGTATGCTACGTTCACATTGATTTATAGAGTGTACATATCAGCCAAATTTTTAAAAATGTATCTGTTTAAGAAACTGTGCACTATAAACTAGATGAAGTTGATGTTTATCTTTTATTTACATGAATATGATTATAGAAATTCATTTTATTAAATATTTTATGTTTCTCTTCTTCATGATTTTGTGTAATCTCTTTCAATACTCAGTACCAGAATGGGTCAATCTAAGATAGGTGCTATTCTGGTGTAATTTAGCTCTTAATGTATATATTCTTTCTTTTTTAATGTGGAAAGTTATAAATTTAAATTTAGTAGAAAAAATAAGAACACTATTACTCTTTAAGATGCAATTAACAAAAGTAATCTATTTTAATGGTATTTCAGAACAAAGAAAAACTCTTCCCTTAAAACTTTAAAAAATGTAATTGGAATCTGAAGATGTATTACATATAATTTGCCATGAAAGAGAAGTAAGTGACAGTCTAATACAGTCACATCCGATTTTTTTTTGTTGTTGTTTTGAGTGTTACAATAAAGAGATTTAAAACGTTTCATTCTAAAGTAATTTTGGTTTCTTTGTTGATTTTCAGCTTGTCAAATTGTTTGTTCCTTTTTGTTTTTGGAAAGAATGTTAATGAGAATAAATTTTGTTTTGCCTTAAATTTATTTTTATAACTGTTAAATTAAAAAGATAATCTGATAAATCTGAACAGTATCCTAACAGTTTGTGCCTGTCATACATTGAACAGTGGATTTTGTTCAACTGCTCCCTATTAGACCAGTTTTATGTTTTCCTGCATTTGATGAAGGCATTGTAATATAAATAATAATGTAAACTGAAGTAAAATAAACTTACCAATTCCAATGAATATTAGGTGTATTTTTTTATTATGGATCATTTTCCATAAGAATTTTGCATAAAGAAGTTAAGACCTGTGCTTTGAAAAAAATGCAATTGATTGTTTCCTTTAAATGTATTTCCTTTTTTTGGTAATAAAAACTTTATTGATACATAATTTGCATACCACAAAATGGATGATACAAAAGTGCACAATTTAGTGATTTTTACAATATTCACAGAATTGTGCAGTCATCACCACCCTCTCTTTTTTTCAACTTCAGAATATTTTCAGCACCCCAAGAAGAAACTACACACCCATTAGCACTCACTCCTCATTCACCTACCCAGTCCCCACCGGCCCAGTTTCTGATAACCAAGTATCTACATCCTGTCCCTTTGGATTTGCCCATTATGGATGATTTTTAAAATAGAATGATACCATATGTGGTCTTTTGTGACTGTCTTCTTTCCTTTTATATATATTTTGAGACTTGTCTATGTTGTAGCCTGTATCGATACATAATTCCTTTTTATGAGTTGATAATATTATTTGACCATACTACATTTATGTTTATCAGTTCAGCAGTTGATAGATATTTGGATTGTTTTCCCTTTTTGACTATTATTAATAATGCAACTATGGGCATGGGTACACAGGTGATTGTAAAGACATATGCTTTTATTGTTATTGGGTATACACAAAGGAGTCAGATTGCCGGGACATATGTTAACTTTATGTATAACATTTTCAGGAACTGCCAAGATGCTTTGCAAAATGACTGCTTCATGTTAAAACTTACCAGTAATTTATAAGGATTCCCTTTTTTCCACATCTTCATCTACGCTTGTTATTGTCTTTAAAAAAAAAAAAATTCTTCATTCTATTAGGTGTGAGACAGTATCTCAATGAAGTTTTGATTTACATTTATTGGATGAATAATGATGTTGAGCATCTTTTTATGTGGTTTTTGGTCTTTTGCCATACTTCTTGGGAAAAATATATACTCAAATCCTTTTGCCCATGTTTTAATGTGGTATTGTTACTCTTGGGTTGTAAGGGATCTTAATACAGTCTGAATACAAATGTCATATCAAATATATGAGTTGTAAGCATATTCTCAAATTGTAAGGTTTGCTTTTTCATTTTCTTGTGTGCTTTGAAAACAAAAGTTTTTAATTTTGAAGAAATCCTTTTATTTTTTTTATTTCTCCTATGCTTTTGGTGTCATGTCTAAGAAACTATTGGCTTATAACAGATTATGGAAAGTTACTTCTATGTTCTCTCTTCTAAAAGTTCTATAATTTTAGCTTTTACATTTACGTTTTGATTCATTGTGGGTTCACTTTTTGCCAATTGCGGGAGGTAAGGGGTCAAAATTCATTCTTTGAAGAATTGTGATGTCTGTGTGGTTTTGCTATAAAGGAAATACTGGTCTCATAAAAAGAGTTGAAAGTGTTCTCCTCCTTTTCTACTTTTTGCATCAGTTTGTGAAGGGTTGGCATTAATTTTCCTTTAAACATTTGATAGAATTTGTCAGTGATGCAATCACGGCCCAAGCTTTTCTTTGTGGGTAGCTTTCTTAAATTACTAATTTGGACTCTACTTGCTATATATCCTTTCAAATTTTCTGTTTCTTTATATATCTTTATTTATCTAAGTGTCAATGACAATGTCCCTTCTTTTACTCTATTTCAGTAATTTACATTTTCTCTCATGTCTTTTTTGTTTTATCTAGCTAAAATTTTATCAATTTTATTGAACTTTGATTTCATTGGTTTTATTTACTTTTTATTGTTTATTCACTAATTTCCACTCTTGATGATAGCATTTTCTTCTTTTTCATTGCTTTGGTTTTAGTTTGTCCTTTATTTTTTTCTTGTTTCCCACAATGGGGGATTAGGTTATTGATTCAAAATTATTCTTCTTGGGTTTTTTACTGGCATTTACAGACATACATGTCCTTTTAGGTAGCACTTTAACTGCAGCTCATAAGGTTTGTTTGCTTATTTCATTTAAGTGACAGTGCCTTGCTGTGTTCCCCAACCTGGGCTTGAACTCCTGAACTCAAGTGACCCTCCTGCATCAGCCACCCTAGTAGCTGAAACAATAAGCATGGCTACCTGTGCCCAGCCAAGGTTTGTTACATTGCGCTTTTCTTGAACTTTGGTTTCAGCTGCTATTTTTAATTTTTTTTTATTTTAGAATCATGGGGTACATGTGAGGACTTATTACATAAGTATATTGAGTGAAGGTGAGGCTTGGGCTTCTGATGGAACTGTCCCCAGTGTCCCATAGTGAGCAAGATACCCCTTCCCGCCCTCTGTCTTTCAGCAATGCCCAGGGTCTGTTGTTCCCATCTTTGTGTCTCCATGTGCCCAGGGCTTAGTGCTGTGTCCACTTATACTGAAGCAGATTTTCTTTTTTTGAATTGGAGTCTACTCTGTCTCCCAGGCTGGAGTGCAGTGGCATGCTCATGACCACTGCAGTCTTGACCTGCTGGGCTCAGGAGATACTTCTGCCTCGGCCTTCCAAGTAGCTGGAACTACCACATGCTACCACACCCGGCTAATTTTTTTATTTATTGTAGAGACAAGGTCTCACCGAATTGCCCAGGCTGGTCTCGAACCCCTGGGCTCAGGCATTCATCTCACCTTGACCTCCCAAAGTGCTGGGATTGCAGGCTTGAGCCACCCCGTGCCCGGCCCTACAGTAGTTTTTTTGTTTCTGTGATAGTTCATTTGGAATAATGGTCTTCTGCTGCATTCATGTTGCTACAAAAAACATAGTTTGGTTCTTCTTTATAGCTATGTAGTATTCTATCAGGTATATGTACCATATTTTCTTTATTCAGAGACCACTGATGGGCATCTGAGTTGGTTCCATGTTTTTGCTATTGTAATAGTGCAGCAATAAACATAGGAGTACAGGTGTCTTTTGCATAGAACAATTTTTGTTCCTTTGGGTATATTCCCAGAAGTGAGATTGCTGTGTTGAATGGTATCTCAACTTTTTGTTCTTTTAAAAATCTCTATACTACTTTCCACAGAAGTTGATCTAACTTAAATTCCCACCAACAGTGTATGTGCTTCCTTTTTTCTCCAGCCTCGCCAACATCTGTTTGTTTTTAACTATTTAGTAATAGTCATCTTGACCAATGTGAGATGAATCTCATTGTAGTTTTGAGCTGCATTTCTCCAATGATTAGTGATGCTGAACATCCTTTCATGTATTTGTTGGTTGCTTGTGTCTTCCTTTTAAAAATGTCTGTTCATAATTTTTGTACACTTTTTAATGTTTTCTCTTTTTTCTGTTATTTTATTTGACTTCCTTACAGATTTTAGATGCCAGGCCTTTGTATTGCAACATAGGTTGCAAATATTTTCTTTCAGTCTCTGTATTCTCTTTACTCTCTTGGTTTATTTTGCTGTAGAAAAGCATTTTAGCTTGTATGGTTCCATCTGTCAATGTTAGTTCTTGCTGCATTTGCTTGTGAGGATTTGGTCATGAATTCATTGCCTAGGCTGATGTCTAAGAGGGTGTTCTCTAGGTTTTCTTCCAGGATTTTTATTGTTTGAGAATTCACATCTAAGTCCTTGATCCACTTTGAGTTAACTTTTTATCTAGTGCTAGGTAGGGGTCCAGTTTCATACTCCTGCATGTGATTAGCCAGTTTTCCCAATGCCATTTACTAAGTAGGGTTTCCTTTCCCCAAGGTTTGTTTTTTTATTGACTTGTGAAAAATGAGTTGATTGAAGGTCTGTTGTTTTGTTTCCAGGTTCTCTATCTTGTTCTGTTTGTTTGTGAGTCTATTTTTGTACCAGTACCATGCTGTTTTGGTTATTATAGTCTTATAGTAAAGTTTGAAGTCTAGAAGTGTGATGACACCACATTTGTTCTTTTTTGCCGAGGACTGCTTTAACTATTTGGGTTCTTTTTTGCTTCCATATGAATGTAAGTATTCTCTTTTCTAGGTCTGTAAAATTGCTTCTGATAGCTAATAGGAATTGTGTTGAATCTATAAATTACTTTGGGAAGTATGGAATTTTTATATTTTTTAACCCATTGGTCATTTAAGAGTGTGTTAATTTTCATATTTTTGAAATTTTCTAATTTTTCTTCTGTTATTTATTTTTATTTTAATTCCATTGTATGCCTCTGGTTGGAACAATTAATTATTTCATAGACATTGAGCTTGCCCCACCTTGGTAGAAACAAGATACTGAGATGGTTTGACACTACTCTTTAACCCAATTGAAGTGACACTCAAAATCAAGCATCACAAGCACTGAGGACCATTATGAAGGCCCCACCCTCATGATCTTATTACCTCACAAAGCGCCCACCCCCAAATACCAACCCATTGTGAGTTATGGTTCCAACATATGAATCTGGAGAAGAGAGGACACAAACTTTCAACTCGCAGAATTATATAGTTGTCTTTGATAGTCCCTTTTATTTCTTCATGTAAAGTCTTGTTTTTGTTTATTATGCTTTCATTTCAGCCTGAAGTATTTTCTGTAGGCTAGATATGCCAGAAATAAATTTTATAATCTTTTGTTTCTCTGTGAATTTCTTATTTTCTTTTTCATTCTTTGAAAAATTGACTTGTTGGAAAGTAAACTTTTAGGGTGATTTTTTTCTCTGCAGTTTGAAAAACCTACTACTATTTTAACTCCATCATTTTATATTAGAAATCAGCTGTTAGTCTCATTGAACATAAATTGTATCCTATGAGTCATTTTTTCTCTTGCTGTTTTCAAGATTATCTTTTTGTCTTTGCCTTAGACAGTTTACCTAAGATGTGTTTAGATGCAGCTCTTAGACTTTTTCTTGCTTACAATTCACTGAATTTTTTATATAGATAGACTTTTTTTTTAATCAAATGTGAGACATGTTGATCATTGCTTCTTCAAATATTCCCAAAGCATTTCATGATATTATTTCTGTCTCTTCTCTTTCCTCCACCAAGTCTGCATTCCACTCAGATTTTATAAGCTAAAATTCTCCTTCCGTTATTGAACCTTGTTTCATGGTCTTGCTGCTTTTCCTTTGTTTATGCTATTTTCTCATACTCTGACCTTTTCTCATAACTTGTAATTTTATGTGTTCTTCAGTCACCTTTTCTGTCATTAAGTATAGTTAACTACTTGCATGTCAAATAAAACCATAATAGCCACCATTTTGATGCATTTTCTTTTCTACTTCTCCCAACAATTGGTATTGCCATTTAACTGATGAAGAAAGCCTGTCTTTTTTAACATCACAATACAGTGTTAAACACCAGTTGTACTTGTTCCAGAGTTCAAGTTTTCAAGCACTTGACTCTAATATTCTTGAGTGCATGGAAGAATGGAATGTAGTGAGAGCATTTGTCTGCTGTTGTTGCCATTTGTTCATTTCTTTTAGAAAGACCACCATTTGAAATAAGAGAACACTAAGTTCTAGTGCTTTGAATACTTAAATCAATTCTAGCATTCACTTCAAACTTTCTATATCTACATTTATAGTATGAGATAAAGGTGTGAATTTATATATACAAGTCACAGAAAGTATTTTTGTGAAAGAATAAAGACAATTGTTAGAAAAGTTGTATGGAAAATTAAATGAAACTTACCTCCATGTGAGGTGTTTACTTCAGTATGCAAGAGTCATTACATATTCAAGAGGCAATCTTTTCAAGTGGAAGCTAGTTTATTTCACTGAGATTTGGTATTAACATTCTATATGATTCAGCTGAATTCTAATCTGCTGTATTAGTTTACACACTCCCCACTTTAGTACTTTTTGGAATTCATTTTTGTCCCTTTAGAAGAGATACTCTTGTCCTAGTAATAAAACCATTATGTTAACTAAAAAATGTTATGAGGAACTCACTTGCATGTCATGCCAAATATCTAATTTTATACATAATAGATTTAGTGTTAGCAAGATGCTTTAGGTGAAAAGCAACAACAACAACAAATCTATATCATACTAAAGCAGCACACCCACCCCAAATGGAAGCATTATCTCTATTATTAACTATTTAAAAATAAACAACCAGAAAAGTTGACCAATATATAAAGATCTTTTCTTTGTGAACTTTATTGTCTTGGTTATCTTAATCCCTACTTGCTTGAAGTTGTTGTTTTAATTATCCTTCAACAAAATTCAGAAATGTCCCATTATATGGTTATATTAAACACAATTTCAGGAATCGTGACTTACATTTTAGTTTGTATTCACATAAAATCCTTTAGGATAGAATGGAATAAGACATCTTTACCTACTTTATATTTTAATACATATATGCATGTTCTTCTGACACTGTTAATAATAAAAATTAATTTTAAAATGTTTCTCAAATTGAATAAAACTAATATAGTATGTCTAATTTAAAATATTTGAAAAATAGCAACATTAAAAAGAAAGATGTCATTAAAACAAGAGTAGGGATCATTAATGTAGGAAAGAAGTATGCAATAGTGCACTTTACCAAATATTTCTTTTTCTCTAAATGGCAAATTACCCCAAGAATTCTTACAGATATGAAAAGCATGCATATTTTTTGAAAGGTTAGAAGCTAAGTAGGAAATAAGCAAAAATAAAGTTGAAACTCATAATAAGGTCTATTCATGTATCAATCAAAATAAAATCAATAGAAATACACAACACATAAGTTAATGCCAAAATCCAAACTCAGTATGTCTGTTACTTCTCAGGAAGACAGAAGGTAATTAAAGTCATATAAAGTCATAGTGAGTTAAATGACTTCAGTCTTCAACTATATTTTGTGTTGTTGTTTGTTTTATTTTTTTATTGAAAGTATATGAAACAAAGGTGACTTAAGTAAGAGTATTTGACAAAGCTAGATGGTGGATACACAGCTATTTATATGCCATATAATTCATCATTATAACATATCAAATTAGTTGACTACAGGGCTTAGAAGACAATAAAACTAAGGTATTACTACAAAAGATAATCCTGTTAGTTCACGATTTTCAGAAATAACACTTCCCAGTTTTTCTTTAAAAATCATAGCTTTATGTTCCCATTTGACCACTTGAATTCAATTTAGTGACAGATCCATACTGTATGATAGATTGCTTGGTAGTGACTACTGATATACTTTCTAACATTGGCTTTGTAGTTGAATGCCAAAAACTGCTGATGGAAGCATTTTTTGCTTTTCAAGTTTTATTTTTTTTTCTTATTATTTACATTTTCTTTAGCAAATAAAGGTCATATTTTCAACCAATGGAAAATTGCATAAAAAATTTTGGGAGTCTGCAGTCTAACATTTTGAAATTTTAAGTTATTTTTCAAACTCTATCATCTAATATCTCTGTTTGTAACTTATTGTAATATACGCTTGAGTTTTTGTAGATCATGAAATAGAGCAACTATGGACTGTTTACAATTCATTAGCAGAACAAAAATGGTATTCCAGCAGTCTCCCCATCCATGCTTTCACCTTCTGTGGTTTTAGTTACCTACAGTCATCAGTCATCTAAAAGTATTAAATAGAAAATTTCAGAAATTAACAATTCACAAGTTTGTGCCACTTTGAGTAGCATGAGTACCATTTTTCTCATTCCTGCCTTAGATGTGAATCATCCCCTTGTCTGCATATCTACACTGTATATGCTACCTGCGAATTAGTCACTTAGTGATCAGATAGCAAAAATGATGTATGTATAAGATTTGGTTCTTCTGCAGTTTTGAATTTGTAGGGGCTTGGAATGAATCTTCTATGGTTAAGAGGGGACTACTATTTTTAAGCAAAAGAATAAATATTACTAATTAAGGCTTAGAATGTGATACTTTGTTCAAGAAAGAAACATAAAGCAAAAAAGATGAAGGAGTAGAGTTAAATTTAAACACAAAGTAAGATAAAATACAAATAGTCTACATACTGAGGCTTCTAGGAGCTTTTATTACAAACAGAGCATGTAAACCAGACAGCTTGGTGTTTCTAAATAAGTCATAATTAAAAGATAAAATTCATATAGTGAGTTAAAGGCCTCTAAAGGAAAAAAAGAAGAAGTGTCTAATTACATTAAAAGCAAGTCAAAATCATTTACATTTTAAATAGGCTAAATTGTTGCAATGTTAAGAAACTAATTTGTAGACTAGGTGAATAAGAATTTGAATAAACTCAATGCCAGTGTTACTGTGGGTAACTGTCAGTCCTTTCTGCTCCTATGACAAGATAATACAAATTAGGTCATTTAATAAAAAGAGAAATGTATTTCTCACAATTCTGGAGGCAGAAAAGTCCACGATTCAGGTGCCAGCAGGTTTTTTTGTCTGGTGAAGATCTGGCCTCTGCTTCCAAGATAGTACCTTGAGCACTCTGTCTGTGGGAAAGGAGAAATGCTGTGTCCTCACACAACAGAAGGCAGAAAGGAAGAGGTCTGGACACTGTGGGAAACCTCCTTTACATAAGCTTTTACCCCGTTCATGAGTGGAGGGTCTCTTATGACCTACTCACCTTTTAAAAACCCCACTTCTTAATACCATCACATTTGAAACACCTAAATTTAGGAAGGAATCCATTTGAAATATAGCAGCAACTAAGGGATTACTAGAAACAGTAAGAATGTATCTGACAAACACAATTTCTAGACAACTGCTCTTCAGACTGTTTTGCCAACCACGTGTAAATGTAAGAAGGATTTTTACTAACTCATTAGGTAGTGGACATTGTTTATTATGAGGTAGATGGAATATGGAATGATTTTAAGAATTTTAAACAACAAAGTTTCAAAGGAACTAAAATGAATTCCCTTGCCAATTGATTTCCAACATTGAATGAAAGGACACATTAAAAGGAAAAATAAGCTAGGATAATGTTGATCAATTTTTTATCTTAAAAAACTTTTAAGAAATTATTTTAACTAATGTTTTTACACATTCCAGAATTTCAAGGGGCAATCTAGTTACACTGTAAAGACAAATACACACACACTTTGGAAGGCCAAGGTGGGAATATTGTTTGAACCCAGGAGTTTGTGACAAATCAAGACTGAAAATATGTAGCATTTTAGATTCTCAATTTCTCTTACAGAACACATAAAAACTTCCCTCCGAAATATTTATAGTATTTAAAGAGAGAAAGGGTTGCTCTGGTGGAAACTTTTTCTTGGAGAAAAAAACATCTGGATAATGAACTAATTATGTAAAACATCTATGTCTCTAGCTCTTGCACAGAAAAAATAGTAGATTAAGAACAGTCCAGTCTCTGCTCACAGATTTTGTGGATTTGAATCTCTGCCTATTGGCTTATTGGGTGTTTGAACTTTGGGAAGAGGCGCAGGTTCTGTTTACCTTTACTTTCTTCTCTGGCAAATGAGGATGATTATATGGACTATGTGTAATCACTGCAGAGGTGCCTTAGTAACAGGACATGTTAAAGTACCTAGCCTCAAGGAGAAAACACTTGAGAAAAATGAGAACAAGACAAATACCTCATTCTATGAACTAGGCATCATCAGCCCTCCTCGTATCGACCCAAGAAATGTCACCTTGCTCCTTTCCCATCTATTTATCAGTTCCCATCTATTTCTGGAGTTCATGCATAACTATTTTTGGACCGAAGTTACCATTCAACAAAATAAAAAGAGAACAGGGAGACTCCAACAACCCCAGGTAGCAGGTTATCAACACTAGTCTCACTGCGGGGAACACTATAGGCTTTCATTAATGATATATTAAATGATGAATCTTAGTGCCTTTTTAAAAAATGTCATTTTGTTTAATTAACTATTTATAATATGTAAAAATCTTCATATAGCAAAAAAATATATCGAGGATACAAGTGGCAGATTTTGTCTACAAGATTTCCATATTGCATCCCCATCAGTGATTCTGTTATACTCTATTAAATACGATAATGAGTATTCGACTACTGGGCTTTATTAAACTACATTCATAAGGTGCTTGATTTTCACTCCTGTAATGTCCTAATTATTCAAGCTATTTTTAATGTTAATGTATTCAGGCCAATGCTGAGAACTTAAGAAATAGTGTGGATTTTATGTCATATTTACGGCCAATTTTACCATAATTTTAATCCAGTTGTCCACATTGTAGGTATAAAGAAACTGATGAGTGCAGTATATGTTATTACCACTGTTTATTATTACTGAAGAAACCACACGTAAGCTTAATGAAAAATTGTATTATGTTAAAAGTTGTAGGCATTTCATTGTTTATGGCTAATGTTATTTTAAAAAATCATCATACAGGTAATCTGAATTTTTACAAGTCTATGACAATTTTTAAATGTTGATGATGTTCTCTTTGTCACAACTTTGCAGCCCTATACTTAGTTAACCTTGGACTTTCAGTTTCTATGTGTATATATATATATATATATATATATATATATATATATATATATATATTTTTTTTTTTTTTTTTTTTTTTTTTTTTTTGAGTTGGAGTCTCACTCTGTCACCCAGACTGGAGTGCAGTGGCTGCTCCCGGCCACCGCAGCCTCGACCTGCTGGGCTCCGGCGATCCTTCTGCCTCAGCCTTCCTAGTAGCCGGAATTACAGGCATGCGCTACCACGCTCGGCTGATTTTTTAATTTATTGTAGAGATGAGGTCTCGCTGCCCAGGCGGGGCTTGAACCCGTGGGCTCAGGCAATCCACTCACCTCAGCCTTCCAAAGGCGCGGGATTACAGGCTGAGCCACCGAGCCCGGCTATAATTTTTATTGAAAAGTATTTTCACACATTTTACTGAAAGTGAATAATAATCATGAAAATTACTGTTTTTATTCACATATGATAATGGGAGCGCTTATACCAAAAATAAAATTTTGAGGCTCACAACTGCCTGAATGGAACCCCTCTGGGCCAAGAAAAACCTGAAAAATGAAATTTCAGTCCACAACAGGAAAGGAGATTGGACATGCCTAGTTATGGCCCCTCCCTTTTGGAGTTTAGGCAAAATTGACCAGCATTAATATTAAAATAGAGATTATAAATCTGACAAAATAGATTTTGGCAATAAAATACCAAATTCTCACCTGACTCTGATATAGCATCATGTGAAAGCAGACCCTGAAGACAATCAAAATATTTTACTCCTCAATATATTCCTTTGACATATTTTGAAATGGTCCTGATAAGCCGCCTTTTGGAGAAAATTTGTATCTGTAGATAATATCCTTCCCTTTTCCGGTCTTTCCCAGATCCAGGAGAGATTGTCAAAATGTATGACAGCTTTGAAGGTCTATAAAGAGTCATTTATCACCTATTCTCTTTGAAGCTGGCTGTTTCATCTATATGAGAACTTTGGTTTCTCCAACACCATTTATCTTAACTCAAGGGTTTCTACTGACCTCAGCTCTTTAGGTAAAGCTTAATTCTTTCATCCGATCACCAATCAGAAAATATTTAAATCCACCAATGTATACCTTACATGTATTACTGTATATCTTTACCTATAACTTCTATCTCCCTAAAACGTACAAAACCAAGCTGTCAACTGACCTCTTTGGGCACAAGTTCTCAGGACCTCTTGAGACTACAGTCAGGGCCAAGTCACTCGTACTAGCTCAGAATTAATCTCTTTCATAATTATACAGTTTGATTTTTTGTCAACAGAACCATGGAGTTTCTGTGACATAAACACATATATGCTCCCAAGTTACACAAAAAAGCAATGTATGTGGACATCAGCCTTAGGCCTGCAATCTATTTTCTTCTTTTATCACTTGGAAAAGAAGAAAGTTCAACCAGCTAAATTTCCTTCTAAGCATATTGATGGTTTTCCTAACAAATAGATATTAACTAAAGAGAGTTTTTATATACAAAATTATTTTATCAGGATGTATTTGTTCTAGTTAGCCACTGTCTGCCACATAGAAATCACGGCTATTAATATCATTTATATTAAGGCACAGTCACCATTCATGTATTAAAATGTCTTCTTCTACTTCGTAAGAAAGTGCTAGGCTGAACAGCAGTTTCTTCTTTTCTTTAAATATTTTCAATCTGTATTATCAGGATTATTAATACTACATAGCATCTGATAATAGAATCTCTCAAAAAGAAATTCATATCTACAGGTTTTCACTATCTTTAGAAGCATACTTTATTCATGAACTAATTAATAATAATTAATGTATATCCAAAGAGGGCATCACTAACATCCCTTAGTCAAGAGTTGCATTCATAAGTCTATATGTTTCTAGAATGCAATGTTTTGTACAATAATCATATCATATAAAGAGGAACTATAGATTTTTTTTTAATTTCAGTAGTTTTGTGTTCATGGAATTTATATATAATGTATGCAAAGATTGAAATTTATAACTTTGTTTTGTTTATCAAGATTAAACAGAAATGTTATACACATCTTTGATATTTTGTTTATTTTTGGTTTTAATTTTAGTCAGAGTTCTTTAGACAGTCATTAATATTATGTTTGAATCATTGCAATGTGACCTTTAGTAAAATTATATCTTATTGTTAATATGCAATGACTTTCTCTTAAACATATTACTTTTTGAGTTAATGGCATCAAGAGCATATAATAACTGTAGAATTTTATCCTAAAGTGAAATATAGTATGAAATATCAGAATTTTGAAAACAGTGATTACCATGTATAAGGTTTCCTGTAGAAGGGTGATTTAATGTAGTTCAACAAAGAAAAGAAATAATCCCTGTGCTTCCAATATCCCAAGATAAGTATTGATACAAGAGTGAAGTATCATAGACTTAAAGAGGGGTAAATAGGAAAAATAAAGTTTTTAAGGTTTAACCATGAATATAATTATCCTGAAAATCAATTGGCATCAGTAATTGCTAAAACATGACCTGCAACTGCTTCCCTGATGTAAAAAATGAGTCTATAAACATTTGCAATTCACCACTTCATTCTCTGACTTTGCACATAGGCAAATCAACTGAAGTCTCTAAGTTAATGTGTGTAGAGGCAGCAGGTGGTTAGATCACGCTAGTGCTCCTCCTACCCTTCTAAAAGTCATGAAATCACTTGAACATGCCCACGTTTTAGCAACTTCAGGAAAGACTCATGCCCTGACAGCCAAAAACAATGCATCTCAGATATGTGTATGTTTCATTATGCTAGCTTTACAACACTGTATTCGGCTTCCTCTTTCTCCCTGACCTGAGCGCCTTCTCATGCCAGCCAGGTTCACAAATGTCTGCTCTAAGTGCTTGCTTTTCATTTTGCCAGGAAACCTGTCTTCTGGTCTAAAGCTTGTGTAGCTGCAATTATTATTTTCTTTTATCTACTATCAAGTCTCTATATTCTACTTGTTTTCATTTACTATGTTTTTCATTGTAAGAACACTTAGCAAGAGAGATGTAGTATTATTGAGTTTGTAATATTATTCATGACAAGAAAGAAGTTTTCAATAATCCTAGAGAATAGCTACAGCTTCCAATAATGTTTTTCAAAGTGCAAGCCATGTGTGGATTTCTGAAAATAAGAGATAGTTCTCATAGTGCCCAAACTCAGTGCTATTTTTCTCCTTACTTAGGACTGGTCTTCAATAAAACCATTCACCTGAATAATTATGTCTATGGCAGCTTAGGCTACAATTATAGCTCTGTTTCCACAAACTGTGGTCTTAACTTTTAGGATTTATGAGATTTTTTTAATGGAAATATATTGTAAGGACTGGAACGAAAAAGAAAAAGTGTTCAGAAAATTGTATGGATGCTATTTCCATGTAATGATGAGTATGTTCCAATGAAAAGAAAATGCTAATGATGAGTCTTTAATTGAATACAATTGTTAAATAAGTCATCCAGTGCATTTTATCTGCTTACTTTCAGGAATAAAAACAAAAGATCCATCCTGTGAAATATAGAAATGTTCTTTATAAATTTAAAATTAACACATAACTGGTCCTTCAAATTTATATACTAATGCAGATATTTGTATACCATGATATCTATTGTACAATTACTAATAAAGTAAGAAAACTTTGGTACGTATAAAGAGGTAAATTTGAAATGGAATTAATATATGATGAAAGAGCACCGAGGTTATCTATGTGTTTTCCCAAGTGAAAAATAAAGACTATGTTTTTGTTGTGTGTCTTACAAATTATAATGTTTGATGAATTTGTGACAGTCGTAAACTCTTATTACAAGTCTTCGTATTCATATATAATATCTGCTAGGTATGGAGGCTCACACTTGTAATCTCAGCACTTTGGGAAGCTGAAGTGGGAGGATTGCTTGAAACAAGGAGTTTGAGACCAATCTGGGAAACATAGTGAGACCTTGTCTTTAAATAATAATAATAATAATATTTTTTTAAAAGTTAGCTGGGTATAATAGTGTTTGCCTGTAGTCCTAGCTACTCAAGAGATTGAGGCAGGAAGGTCACTTGAGCCCGGGAGGTAGAGGCTACAGTGCTGTGTGATCATTCCACTGCACTCCATCCTGGGTAACAGAGGGGGATTCTGCCTCTCAAAATAATAAATAAAATTATATATATAATGAACTTATGTGGGTGTGGGGTAATTAATACTAATTCTTTCATATTAGCATTCACAATAGATGCTAATAGAAATCAGCTGATCTTCTTGACACCCATGGAAGGATTAAGATAATAAAAGCATTTATGGAATTTGAGAGCATGATTTAGGGTTGTAATGTTAGGGTGCATAATCTCTAAAGCACTGGGTACCACATGCTAATTTCTTACAAGGTCAAGGACCTTTTGAGTGATCATAGCCATAAAATAGTTTAAAGGATTCACCTCATATGAACTCCTCATTAGCAGGTGGAATAAATATGGATTTAAATGCCCTAAAAATAAGTATCTCTTATTCTATCTTTTCTTTTCTAAATATAATTGTTTAGATAACACAAACCAAGTATTTTTTTTCATTTTACTTTTGGATTGTTCTATTCTTCTTTGGGTGATTCATTATTCTTAACTATGTCTACAATCTTTCCTAACTGCATGTCAACTGTTAGCCAATTGTCTTTTCTGTTCTATTTTCAAATCAGTATATATCTTTTAAAATTTCTTCACCACACGCTCTTAGTGTGATGACAAAATAATTTCAAATAAAAACAATTTCTGGCTATTCCATTACATATTTAAAGATAAATTTAAGAAAACAATGATATATTCTTAAATTCTGATACTAGAACAGGACCCAAAGGAGTTAATGCTTATAAAAAATAATTAGGCAGTGCTGACTTAACAAGTTATCCTGACCGACTTGTGTTAAAATGAGCTGTCAAAATAACAAGATATCGGGAGCGCTGATCTCTCATTAATAAAATGAGTAAATATTTAGAAGACATTTATGAAAGAAATGTCTGATAATGAAGTGAGGCCTATCCTTTTTCATATCCCGTTCATGGCATCCTCACCCAAAAACGTGGGCGTGGGAGAAAGGCTATTAGATTTGATCCATGAGAGGTTGACCCTGTCATTTTCAAAATGAGATTAGCTTTGCCATCTGTTTATTACTTGAGTTATATGTTGAGATAAAGGAAAGAAACTGACTGTACTAAGTTAGAGTCTGTATTCTTCATTGTAATATGGTAAGACATGAAATTGCTTCTTGATCATTGGGAACAGCTTGAACATTCAGCAATAAGGTGTTGGTTCAATAAACTGTGGTGCACCAACTCTACACATATATTCAGTCCCTAGAAATAATTGTATAGAAGTATATTCAGTGATATACAAATAGAGTTGCATTCATTTGCATCTGTGGGCTTGGTGTGACAAGCATTTGTTTTAGTTTCTTCTGGCACTCTCCTGTCTTGCCAGTGCTTCCTTTGTTTCTTATGGATAGACTGAAGAAAGCTATGTAGAGACCCTAAATACTTCAAAGGCTATAGTATTTCATCTCCAAATAAGTTCAAATCAAATAATACTGAAATTATCATAAGAAAAAAGTCAACATTATAATTATCTCTTCAGGATAACTTCTTTGTTTTATTGAAAAACGAATGTATTTTTTTAAAATATATGTCTTTTGTAACTCACTATTTTTTCTTTTCTCTTTTCTTTTTCTTTCTTTTTTCTTTTTCTAGTTTTATTTCATTTTAAAGATGTGGGGCACAATTCAGGATTAGGTATACAAGTGGTCATCAACAGGGTTTCACTCTGTTTCCAAGGCTGAAGAGCAGTGGCATGATCACGGCTCACCACAGCCTTGAATCCTTGGGCTCAAGCAATCGTCTTGCATCGACTCCCAGAATAGCTCAGACTACAGGCACAAGTTACCACTTCCAGTTAATTTTTTTTTTTTTTTTGATACAGAGTCTCACTTTGTTGCTCAAGCTAATCTTGAACTCATGGCCTCAAGTGATCCTCCTGCCTTGGCCTCATACAGTGCTGGGATTATAGGTGTGAGTTACTGGGCCTGAATGCCACTACTTTTTTAGTGGTCATAACATATTGTTAATCTGTCTACTGGGTCACGGAATATGTGAAGTAAATATTTTTTTACATGTGGAGTTAGTATGAAATAATTTTATATGTCATCATGTATTAAATAGAGCAATCAATTTCAGTGATAAGATAACTACGCCTGTATAGATTTATATATACATACATAACTACAAGTATATATTTAAATAAGTTAATAATAGTATTTGACTCTAGTCAAAATATTGCATGGATTTTTATTTCTCACTAGCTTATATTTGCTAAAAAGGTCCATATTCATCTATATATTTTTTCTGAGAAAATAATTTTAAGTGCTCACAGAGTAAACAGAGAAGACTTGATCTTCATGATGTGTGCTTTTAATACAAGCTGTCTTCACTAATGTTATCTAATTATCAAGAATTTTATTTTCTTCCCTTAATTTCAAAATAATTTCAGAGGCCACTGAGTAGTATGCATTCATGAACAATTCAAAAAATAAAAAACTTATTTTTAGACTTTGGCATTGCTTCTTAGCAATCTAATTTAAGCAAATTTATTTTTCTTACGGTATTATTATAAATATTATTTATGATCTATTTCTGCTTTACATAGCAGGAACCCTAAGTATACATCTCTTCAATAGCCATATGATTGTGTTATTCTACTTTACATACCTTGCAGAAAAGTAAATCTTTTTGGGTAAATCAATGAGCTTCTCTCACTCACCAGTAAAAATAAAATAAAACTGAAAAATCAAAGCGTGATGCTTAAATGAAGACATATTTTATTAATCTTTTTAAAATTTTCATATCCTAAATCTACAATTTTAATGGTAGTTTTGCTCTAACTTCTGTCAATAAAGTTTTCTTTTTATCTACATGTAGATATTTAAGATCTTACTTCTCTCATCTACTCCTAGGACATTTGTTCTCAGACTTATAAGAATAAAAAAGTTCCAACTGGCTTAGTCATTTACTTTTTTGGAAAATTATAGCAGCCTAAATAGTATCACAACGGGTTTTTAAGACTCCTACATGTGTGCCCTTTTAAGACTTTAGAAAAAAATCTCAGTGGTACTCATTGGAACTTCCAGTCTCCAGTTATCACCTACCTTGTTTCTTTGTGTCTTTTGAGTCTAACAAATGCACATGTTTTTGTGCTTTTGAGAGTATTAATAGGATTAGCAAATGTTCAAAGAGCAGCAGAGGTTTCTCTGGCACTTACCTCATACTTATATTATAACACTACTATTAACCGCTAAGGAAAATGAATTCAAATCAATTGTAATTTTGCAAAATTGATTCACAAACATCATCTTAGCAATGTGGACAAAGACTTACCAGCAAACCAGCAAAACATATTGATAGGATAATGACTCTTCAGCATTTCATAATGATACATAAGGGACCAGAGATGCCTAAGATTCTTATGTTTTTGTTGATTAGCAAAACCGACAACTATGACAAATCTTAAAAACACATGAGGCCAGACTCCAAAAGCCACGGGAAACTCTAGACACAGAGTTAAGGAGCTGAAAGACTTTGCAGGAGACATAGAACTTGTGAGCCTTTTCTGAAGACAGTGTCATGTGGAGGAGGTGGCGCATGGCAGGCCCTATGTAGAGGATCAGCACTAATAAAGGCACAGAAATGGGAAGAGCCTGACCCAGAAAAACCAAGAGTGGATGAGTATTAGGACAATGGGAAGGAGGGTTAAAGAGGACTGCCAACTCCATCACAGCCCAACATGAGGGCTTCTTACAATGTTCACTTCCAAGAGTTTCCACATGAAGCCAGGCCTTAAAGATCATGCCTATAGACACGTCCACCTTGTCAATATCCTTGGCAATATGTTTCTGTTTAGAAAGAGTGACAGATAGACATTTCACAAGCTATCCTGTTTGTAAAATGGAACTTAAGTGCAAAACACGTCACTACAAATGATAAATGAGACAATCAGGGACAAAATCATCTAACACAAATAGAGAAGTTAGAAAGAAAGCACATTCAATCTATCTTTTTGTTTTTTTGTGGCATGCAGAAAGGTGATTCTTGTTAACAGACATAGAACCCACACCTAAAAGAATTTCCAGACATCAAAATATCTTTTCACCATATTTCTTACTTATTTGATACAAACACTTTTTTTGAATTGGAGTCTCACTCTGTCACCCAAGCTGGAGTGCAGTGGTACATTCACGGCCACCACAGCCTCAACCTGCCGGACTCAGGCGATCCTTCAGCTTTAACCTTCCAAGTAGCTGACAAACACTTTTTAATAATACTTCTATTTCACATGGAATATTTTCAATAAAAAATACCATTTCATTGCAGTCTGTAGGTCTCCAAGAAGGAGATCTACCTATCTATCTATCTATCTATCTATCTATCTATCTATATTTACTCTCATCTACTTGAGAGCTTTGACTTTGTTCTATGCTGTTTGCTGTACTTAGCACTGTGATGCTGTTCCTGTACTTACTAAAATGATTTTTCTCTTATATTCTTGAAACTGAATCTGTGTTCAACTGGTAGGCTCAGCATTCTCTACAGAATGATTTGTAAACCTGTCATTTTAAAAGATAACATGAAAAAAATCTCTCAGTGGGGTCAATGGCCCTGCTTCCGTTCAGTAACATAATTTACACTATTGAAATACACTTAAAGCATAATTTAAAATCCAAAGTTGTTAGGGGCCATTGTTGAAGAGATAGAGAATATAAGTCTTAAGCAGAAAAGAATCAATTTTTCCTAAATATTTCTTACCTTCTTCAAGAAAACACTACCATTGCATTGAAGAGTAGTGTGCCACCAGAAATAGAAAGAATTACAGCAAGACAGTTGGTTTTTAACTGTTGTAGAAAGATTTTTTTGACTAGCCTTTACGAAAAAAAAGTTCTTCTTCACAATAGAGTAAGACTACAAATGAAAATGACATCTTACACAAAGCCAAAAAAGTTTCACTAACACTGAACTGCTTGGTCATATGACTTGATATTGGAATGTTCAGAGTAAGAGAAATAAGAAGGCGGAATATAAAGGGGAAAATAGATCAATTTCAAGTTTAAGATTTTTACTACATGGAAAAATGAATAAATTTAGAGCAGCAGCTCATAGAGAATATTTCAGGGCATCATACTTCATATGGTAGCCTACTTCTCCACATTTTAAACATGTACACATTTTTTTTGGAATTAACTTTCTAAGGTCTAATATTCTAAATATCTTAATTAGTCAACATCTTCAAGTTATTTGTGGAAAGGCAAGAGACAATGAAATACTAATGAAACCAAAATTTACAAAGCCAATGTCCAGAAAGTTGTTCACAGACACGAAATTTGTCATTTTCCAGTGTCCGATCGGGTAACACATCTCAGGGTCAGCACAGCCCAGGGGCGAGCTCATAATCTGAATGAATTTCCAAACTTTCCCATGACCTCTAAGCAAAGGACATCCAAAAACACCTGAATGGGACCTTCTTATCACAGCTCAACCTGCACACTGATTCTAAAACTTTAGCCAGAGCCATATTAATCATGAATCTTATTCAAAGCTGTTCTTTGGAAATGAGGAACAATTCAAGCAATATATGGGAGAGGACGCAGGCATGTTTTGACCATAGAGCCATAAAGAGTACTCATTGATCACATTTGGAAAGTTTTACGTACTTCATGAAGTTCATTAAGTAATCTAATAATAAAACAATGAACAGAATTATGAACTTCACAGCAACTTGGGTGGATTTAGAGTCTATAATACTCAGTGATCTTTAATCCATTTAGAGTTGATTTTTGTGTATGGTGATAGGTAGGGATCTTTTTTTAGTCTTCTGCATATGGTCAGCCAGTTTTTCAGCACCATTCACTGAATAGGATCTCCTCTCCCCAGTGGTTTTTGGTGGAGACTTTGCCAAAGAATAGTTGGCTGAGAAATTGAGGTTTTACTTCCAAGATTTCTATCCTGTTCCATGGGTCTAAACGCCTGTTCTTGTACCAATACTGGGTCATTTTGATTATTGTAGCCTTTCATTTCTATGGTTAGGTTAATGCCAAGGTATTTATTTTTGTGTGTGTGGCATTGTGAATGGGATTGTGCTTTTCATTTGATTATCTCCCTACTTGTTTCTGGTGTATAGAAATGGAACTGTCTTAAACATTGATTTTGTACACTGAAACTTTACCAAAGTTGGTTAACAGTGAAAGAAGGCTTTTGACAGATTCCTTTGGACTTTCAAAGTAAAGAATCATATCATCTGCAAAGAAAAGTTGCTTAACTTCCACTTTTCCTATTTGGATACCACTGATTTCCTTCTCTTGCCTGATTGCTCTGGCAGGAACTTCTAGCACTATGTTGAACAGGAGGGGTGAGAGTGGGCATCCTGGTCTTGTTCCTGTTCTCAGGGGGAATGCTTTCAACTTCTGTCCATTGTGCAAAATGTTGGCTGTGGGTTTATCATAAATGGCTCTTATTATTTTGAGAAATGTTCCTTCTATGCCCAGGTGTTCAAGGATTTTTAATCAAAGAGAGATGCTAAATTTTGTTAAGTGCTTTTTCCCTGCATCTAGTGATATAATCATGTGGTTCTCATTTTTACATCTGTTAGTGTATTGAATTCCATTTATGGTCTTGTGAGTGTCGAACCAGCCCTGCATGCCAGGAATGAAGCCCACCTGGTCATGGTGGATGATCCTTGAGATGTATTATTGGATCCGATTTGCTAGAATTTTGTTGAGAAATTTTGTGTCCATGTTCCTCAAGGGGACTGGCCTGTCATTTTCTTTGTTTCCTTGTTAGTTCTTTGCCAGGTTTGAGTATCAGAGTGATGTTAGTTTCATAAAATGATTTGGGGAGAATTCCATCTTTCTCTATTGCCTGGAATACTTTTGATAAGATTAGTATCAGTTCCTCCTTGTGTGTCTTGTAGAATTCATCTGGAAAGTCATCTGGTCCAGGATTTCCTTTTGTTGGGAGATGTCTTATATTTGAGTCTATTTCCTGGATTGCTATTGATCTGTTTAGTTTCAGTTTCTTCTTGTTTCAACCTTGGGAAGTTGCATGATGTCAAAAAGGCCTACATTTTCTTTGGTTTTTGTTTTATTTTGTTTAAAAGTTGTGGGGTACCTGTCAGAATTGGGTACACAGGTTTAGGTACAGGTGAAGTTTAAGGCCTCCCATTGGGCATCACTTTGCTTAGATTAGTATCAGCACCCTCGATATGTTATGTGCCCGCTCTTTCCCTGGCATTGTCCTCTACTGGCAAACCTTTTTTTGTAGTATCATGATAGGTATTCAGGGTCCACTTATGAGTGAGAACATGTGGTACTCAGTTCTTTGTTTCTGTGATACAACACTTAATATGATAGACTCCAAATTGTTATTGTGCATACAGGTAGGAATAGTGATCTCTGATAATATTTTGAATTTTTTCAGAATCATTTGTTCCTTTAACTTTTACATTTCTAATTATGTTTATTTGAACATTCTCTTACTGTTTTTTTTTTTTTTTTTTTTTTTTGTCAATCTGGCCAGGAGTTCACCAATCTTATTTACCCTTTTGGAGAGCCAACTTTTTATCTTGTTGATTTTTTTTTTTCTATGATATTTTTGTTTTCTACATCCTGCAATTGTGATTTTAACATGGTGGTCTGGATTCTTCTGCTGAAGTTAGGATTTAGGTGATCTTGCTTTTCCAGCTTCCTTAGGTATGACATTAGACTGCCTACTTGTGATCTTTCTGTTTTCTTGATGTGTGCATGCAATGCTACAGATTGTTCTCTTAACATTGCTTTCATGGCATCCCAGAGATTCTGAGATGTGTCTTTGTTTTCACTTGTTTCTAGGAATCTTTTTATTTCTGTCTTGATTTCTGTGCTGACCCAGAAGTTGTTCAGCAGCATGTTGTTTGATGTCCATGTATTTGTGGTTTTGGGGGGATCTTGTTGGTGATGATATTAATTTTTGTTCCACTGTGATCTGAGAAGATGCATAATATTATTTTAATCTTTTGGAATTTTTTATACTTGATTTGTGTCCAATAATGTTTTTGTTCTTGGAGTACATTCCATGTATTGATGAGTAGACTGTATACTCTGTAGTTGTTGGGTGAAGTATTCTGTAGATGTCTATTAAGTCCATTTGGTTAAGTGCTGAGTTGAGGTTCTGTAACTCCTTGTTGGTGTTTTGCCTCAATGTTCTATCTAAAGTTGTTAGTGGGGTATTTAGGTCTCCAGCTATGACTGTGTGAGAGTCAATGTCTTTTCATTGTTCACTTAGCAGTTGTTTTATAAAACCTAGTTTTCCTATGCTGGAAACCTATATGTTTAAGATGGATACTTCTTGCTGGTGGATTGAACCTTTTTTCATTGTGTAGTGTCCTTCTGTGTCCTTTTTAACTTTTGATGACTTGAAGACTGTTTTGTCTGATATTAGTATAGCTACCCCTGTCTATTTCTGTTTTCCATTCTCCTGAAAGATCATTTTCCAGCCTCCAACTTTGAGTCTGTGGGTGACCTTTGTAGTGAGATGAGTTTTTTGGAGGCAGTATATAGTTGGATCATAATTTTTTATCCAGTTTGCCACTCTGTGTCTTTTCAGTGGTTCATTTAGTCCATTCACATTGAGGTTGATTATTGAAATGTGAGTGTTTATCTCTGCCATGGAAAACTTAGGGGGTAGCTTTTTTTCCTCTTAATGATTGTACTTATATATGTTTGTGTTTTCATTTTTGTGGGTGCTCTGTATGCTCTGTTAACTCTGTGTTTGCATGTACTTTTGTGATGGCCATGACTTTTTTTTCTATGTTCTAGACCTTCTTAAACATCTCCTGAAGGACTGATCTTAAAGTAGCATATTCTCTTAGGGACAGGATATCTGTGAAGAATTTTAATTCTTCATTACTGATGAAGTTTAGCTTGGTGGGGTAGGAAATTATTGGTTGGAATGCTTACCTTTAAGACTGTTAAAAATTGGACTCCAGTCTCTTTTGGCTTGTAGTGTTTCTGCAGGTAATTCTGGAGTGTTTCTGATGGATCTTCCTCAGTCGGTTGTGGATCATTTAATGGACATGTTAACTCTACCAAAGAAGACTCTACCAATCAATAATAATAAATATAATCACTGCATCCTCTTATTTCAGTAATTTATTCAAAAATTGTTGTTTATGCTATTATTGAATGCCAACTATTTAGAATATAGAAATGAAATCAAAGTCCAAAATTAAAGATGTGTACATTTATAGTGGAGATACATAATCCTAACCAGAATACATAGATTCATTGACATTTTTTTTTTTGAGTTGGAGTCTCACTCTGTCACCGAGACTGGAGTGCAGTGGCCACTCCCGGCCACCACAGCCTCGACCTGC
>NW_007241131.1:189052-252845 GCF_000164805.1 Carlito syrichta
TCGCCTCCTGGGCTCCGGCGATCCTTCTGCCTCAGCCTTCCGAGTAGCCAGAATTACAGGCATGCACTCCCATGCCCGGCTGATTTTTTTATTTATTGTAGAGATGAGGTCTCACTGCCCAGGTGGGTCTCGAACCCACAGGCTCAGGCAATCCACTCACCTCAACCTCCCAAAGGCACAGGATTACAGGCTGAGCCACTGAGTCCGGCTCATTGACAATTTTTTAAATCCATTATCTTTTGGGGAATTACTACTTTTGGAAATTTATTATGCTCTCTCTTGATAGAAAGAAAGAAAGAAAGAGATAAATCACTCTCTCTTTCCATATGTTCACGTATATCCTTTGTTTAACACAGAAAAGAACATGCTAAATACCTTAAAATAAGATTTTCAGATAAAATATAGAATGCCCAAAGTTAAATGCATGCCATATTCTTTTATTTGCCAATCTGTCAACCCTTCTCTAAAATTCCTACCAACTAATATTCCCAATGTTGATTACAACTAGTGGGTAGAAGGAATGAACATCAACCAAGATAGTAGCTGACAAATACCAAATATCTAGTGCTGAGAAGTAAACACTGAATGGATGGGAAGTTTATTACTCTGCTTTAACCTAAATTAAATCTTATTCCGTTCTCATGTGCCCTAGCTAGAAAATAATTTGGTTCAAAAATAAATGTTTCATTTCCTCCTTTTATGTTTTTAGCTTCTGATTTTTATCATAAGATCCTCAAATGTCCAAAGTTTTGGCATAATATAAAATATTCTGGACATAAATCTTGGCTTTCCTCTTTAATTATAAAAATTGTGACCATTATGTAGCTGTTCTTGAATATACAAAAATAGTCAGCATTTTAATTAGACTTACTTTACTTAAGTGTTAAAGGGAGCCACAGGCCTGCGATTGCCCAGACGCTAATAGTACATAATATAGCCAATTGCAAACAGCAGTCTAATTTGTTGATTTCAAGTGAAGTGTAATTATATTGCTTCATTTGCTGAGCAAATCATATGAGAGTTTCTCTAAATCAGCCTGATTGTGTAATGAAGAGCTAATTACAAACAGCAGTGTTCTTGCAGTAAATTTATTGTAAGAGCTAATGCCAGGTTGGCTCCATTGTGACAATGGCTCATTAGTACATTAACAAAAGCAAGTGTGGGAAAATGCCCAAGTAGGCTTACCGGTCTCTCCATTTCAGAAGCTGCAATGATTACATCTTTCAACATGTAATTACTAAGAAAATAGTATTTGATTTAGGTTTTGGCAAATTTTTAAAAAAGAACTAAGAGACATTTTTAGAGCAAAACAAAATGATTTGGAAAGCCTTCTTGTCAGGCTTAATTGATGCTTCATTTCACCAGGTGTGCCCTGGAAAGCCCAATTTAACAAGAGGCTCTGTTAGTCACACATCCAATCTGGACTAGTGAATTCTCACATTTCATCATCCAAATGGAATCTGTGTCTTTAGAAATACATATACACACGCATACATATTATATATGTTTGTACACACACACACACACACACACACACACACACACACACACACACACACATAATATATGTGGTTTTTCCCCCTTGCATTTAAGTGATGTGAATAGATGCAGCTCTTGTGAGGTAAACAAAACAACAGGTTCATAGCTACAGACAGGTCTGTGTTCTCTTGCATCCTTGTGTCTTGGATTTTTATTCTAATAAAGATGTGTTGTGAAACATCCCTTCACCCCATGTAGCTGGACTTTATAAATAAGCTCATTCAATTAATGAGTTAATCTTAAATTGGCCATCACACTATTTGCCCAGCACTGAATGTCTTCACCTCCAAAGTGTACAAAACCGCTCATTAATCTCTTCCTTTTATGTATTTCTTTGATTGTCACAAAGTTTTATTTCTTTGCGCTTGTTCCAAAATGGAGCTTTCTGATGCAGATTTTTCTGGAATCATTCACAGTTTGATACATGGCTTCAGAAATTTTAGTATGACATTCATGGAAGAGCCCCTATCAAAAATATTATAGCACTGTACCTAAAATTAGCATGTCATATTTGTTAACTTTCAAAGCATTTCCGTACAAACTTTCTACATTTATATTATATTTATATTACTAGATTTTATGTCACTATGCCCCCAACAAATCTACATGTAATCTTAATGATCTTCAAGCACTTTAATTCTCTTTCTTAATAAAGGGAATCATAAATAAAGAAAGCTTAAATGTGGCCTAATTGAAATGAGTATTATATATTATGTGTTAATTAATAAAAGTACATATTTCAAAATAAATTTAAATGTCAGAAATATATTTCAGTAGATAGATTGTAAAGAAAACATGTATATGCACACTAACTATAAAATTAAAACATATATAAAATATTGTTTCTATGTCCAGACTTAAGTCATACTCCATGTTTCTTTCATTTTGCAAACTAAAGCCTTCGGTTCATTAACCTTGCAGAAAATTTTGCCTGCAAAAGGAAAAATAAGAAAAATGAATAAAACATCAGATAGCTATTCTGCTATTCCTAAAGTCCTAACTATAAAACTTTCTTTAAAAAGATTGTAGCAAAAACTTTAGGAAGTTTTACAGATGAAGAAACTGAGGCATAAGTAGGAAAAGTTAGTTGGCCACATTCTTACAACTAATTAATGACAGCGCAGAACTATCAGTCCACTTCTCTTCATTTACCAACCTAAGTTAGTCATACTCAATTTTGTATTTAATTAATATCAATGCTTTTCAATTTTATATCAAAAAAGAATATTTCTCCATATCTTCTAAAATTTAAATGTGTAATTATATTATCAGGAATTTGTAAGATAATATCCAAATATTAAACAGTTTTTTTATTTATATATACAGATTAACATCTAGTTTGCCTTGTCTTCTATCTTCTCACAATAGATAATTACAGAAATAATCTGATATTCATTATTATCTCTTTTTAACAATCATTTTAAATGAGTCTTTTGTTTATGACCTGTAGGTTTAAGATTTTGTTATCACATTCCTTACAGCAAAATTTATGGAGTTTTTAAGATCATTCAAGGTCATCTGAAATGCACATAATTCTCCTCTTCTATTCATAATCATACTTTACCATTGATCTAGACTCATGCTTAAATCAGTCCTTTAATTTTCATGTTTATGATTGCTAATCATATTATCCAATAGGAACTTTACACGATCAATAACCTGATTTAGGATGTGAGCAAGAAAACCAAATGAATGACAGCAGAGCAATGATTAATGCTTTGGTCCATGGAGAAAAATAACATCACAGCAGTGAAGTAAGCTGAACTAAGTGATAAAAAATTCATGAAGATGCAAAATTATTCAGGCATGTGACAAATTCTATGGAAGCAATGCCACAAACTGATATTAATGTCTACTATGTGCAAATGTAGCATTTCTTTTGTGGGCATTGCTGTCATTTCATATATCAATGCTTCATTTTTTTTTTATTTGTGTAGACTCTATTTGAGTAACTCTTTGTAAGATATTGAACTTTATATTGGGAAAAAGAATCAATCATTGTATAATGAATTCACTTTTGGATTATGTCTGCACAACAAAACATAAAATTAATATTTGCTTTATTTGATGATTCAGACACAAGATCCATTGACATTGTGGGCTGAATGATTATATATGACTTTATTAAGAGTCTAAGGTAACCATATAGATCATTAAAACATATACTACATTTTGCTCTTGCAGAATTAGCCTCAATAAAAAGAAAATGGAATTGAATGTTTAGCTAATTCCTTACAATAGCTCTACTACCCTATAATTTACAAACAGTAGGCAATCTAAGAATGTGATTTTTTCCTTCAAGATTACTGTGTAGAATACAAGCCAAGTTTTTATTCTAATAGCAATAATTTGTCAGCTTATTATTTTGCTAAATATTTTTAAAGAATTACTGAAACTATGGAAAATAGATCGAAAGCCAAGTTAGGAAACTCTAACTCTTGCTACTAATATATAAATTGTAACCAGTTTTTTTTTTTCCTTCTTTTTGTCACAGCCTTTGGGAATTCAGGTAAAATACCTCCTTCAGAATGTTTCTTGACATCCGTTATTTTTTTATTGACCCATGAACTTGAAAGTCTATCATAAAATATTATTATGTGTGAATAGTGGAAGTGTGTTACATTAAAGCCAAATCTGTGTATTCAGAATCCATTTGAGTGCTATCATTTGTCTTCACTGTGAATCTTCTATCTAAAATAAGAATGAGAGTACACTTGGTCTGTTATGTTATTCCTATAACCATACCTACATCTATATAGATATAACACACAGCATAGTGTCGTAGAGACTTTTAGAGGTGAAAAAGGCCCATATTGATCCCAACCAAAATTAGCATATAAGCAAAATATGTGTGCTCAAGTAGATCCATTTTTATTATACATTTATATGTATAATATAATTTAGACTTATAAACATAAACTCTATAAGAATAAAATACATACTTAGAATAAAAGCACCTCTACACTTACACACTATTATGCCTTCTTTCTGCTATTCTCATTTTTTCAGATTGTACCTATATTGCTCAACCGACACTATAAACTACCTGAGGTAACTAGTGCTTGTTTGTTGAGTTAAATTGATGGTATTGGTAGATGAGGAAATACTTCTCTGTTATTGCTTTAGTGGAATCCATGGGTAAGAGGACATGAGAGAAACCACTTCTCCAGTGATCCAACAGCTCCTTCTGTCCCCTGATTGTCCACTGACACCATTTGGTTACTCCTACTCTATTAGGGTACAATTTTATCTAAGATCTACCCTGAGTGTTTCTCCAATATAGAATCTACAAAACCTAAATACTGAAATGCACGGACATGTTATGTTCATTATTTTGAAGGTTAATAGTAAATATTGCAAATCAGTGATATGCACTGTACTCTGTTTTCTAGTATTATTAAGCCTTTTTAATTTAAATAAGATGATGAATATTTTCAATTCTAAAATATTTTGAGATCTTATTTTATTTCAGTATTTTATTGAAATCTTATCTCTACTTAAAAAATATTTGAACATAACAACTGCTATAAGTAGCTTTAAAATATGTAATTAATAGGTAAAATTCTCAGTAAGTTCTTTTTAAAAGATAATGTCTTTCAGTTGAAGACTAAATCAATGTTTGAAGTAACCAACTGGCAATTTACATCTCAAGAGAGCTATACCAATTAACAAGCAGTTATTATAGTTCTTGCTACTAACCACAGTAGTCAACAGTTATACAACGTTTGCTAATCGATCTCATGGAGTCCTCATTATAAAATGTATACCTCATAAAACTAAAAATAATTAGAAATAATTATACTAAATAATCAAATGTCTAGTCTTTGTTCCAGAAATACATGCACACTACTTATATAATAATAGTTGTATATTATATATCTATTTACAAATATATTGACACATCTATTATATACTAATCTTTCCTGTTTGTATAGTATCCTAGCCTTAACCCTAGCCCTAATCCTAATCCTATAGAAAATTAGGGTGTGAGGGAATATCATTAAAGTCATTCATGAAGTCATTCATTTAAAAAAAAAAAAAAAGCAGAAGGTCTGCCTGTATTGCCTAAAATTTGACACTTGATGCTAGTCTAATGAACTTACAATTGCAGGTCACACAATTCTGAATTTACATAGCTCTGAATAGCAAAATCAAGGACTTCTCAGTTATATAATGGTGAGAACGTTTTAGTGAGGAAAAATTACTATAAAAAACAAACTAAAAACATTTTATTTGAGGGTATGTTCCATATTTCCACGTACATTTTCTGATGTTGGTATTTAAAGACTAAAACAATGATTTCACAACATTTTTGGTTATAAGTAAATCAGTTAATGTATTGATGCAGATTTATATTCCGTAGGGAAAACTACGGTCATCATCCTTTATTTTTTAATTCAAGATGACCATGTATAACTTTTTTTTTTTTCTTTGAGTTGGAGTCTCACTCTGTCGCCCAGACTGGTGGGTAGTGGCCGCTCCGGCCACCGCAGCCTCAACCTGCTGGGCTCCAGAGATCCTTCCGCCTCAGCCTTCCAAGTAGCTGGAACTACAGGTGCGCGCTACCATGCCTGGCTAATTTTTTGATTTTTTGTAGAGATGAGGTCTCGCCAAGTTGCCCAGGCGGATCGAACCTGCAGACTCAGGCAATACACTCACCTCTGCCTCCCAAAGCGCGGGATTACAGGCTGAGCCACCGAGCCCGGCTCATATATAACTTTTGAACTTACGTTTTAACTAAAAAGGAGAAAGTTTCCATTTTTAGAGCATCTTTTTTGTGTCAAGCACTACATCAGATGCCTTTTTATACACTATCTTGATTAATCCACACAGCTACACATCTATTTTATTTTATAAAATCGGCAGAACCCAAGACTTAGACAGACTTAGAATCTTACTCAAGACTACAAAACTCATAAATGTGAGAAAATTCAAATTTTCAGATTTCCCATTTACATATTTGACTTTTTATTCTATAATACTGACAAAAATAAACTATTATACATTAAAACAAACAAGATATCACAATATTGTACAAAGACTAAATTATACTTTTCTTTTTTGTTATTTGATATGGTAATCTTTGCACTTTTAAGAATGTTAAGGATCTTATAACATAAAGCTAATTTTATTATGTAATTTTTTCATAAAACTTCATTTTATTTTTTAATTGTGTTAAATGTCTATAACATAAAATGTACCATTTTACATATATTCAGTTCAGCAGTGTTAAGCACATTCACATTATTGTACAACCAATCTCCAGAACTCTATTAGGTCATTTTTTAAAGTTAATACCAGAATAGAAATAAATTTACCAAATAAAAGAGACCCATATCTTGGTTATTGCTCTTCAAAATATCTCTTAAAATATTGTTGGTCCCTATGTGAAGCAAGTGACACAATAATATTCGGTACTGTAGCTGATATCTGCCTGGAGAAGAGGGGGCACACCTCATCAAGGGTCCCTGCACAATGAATATTTGTATACCTAACCCTGAATTGTACCCCACAATTTTAAAATAATAATAATAACACTCTGTACTGTCAGGAAATTTAGTTTGTGACACTATATCAGAAATGTGACTTATTAATTAGCTAACTGCCTTAAAGGCTAGGTGAGTCATGTCATCTCTTATTGTACACAAAGTTATTCAATGAAATAATTTTCCAATCAAAAGTTATTAGAGATGTAACTTTACTTGTTTGGAACCCCAGAAAACAACCAAGAAAGCAAAACATATAAATGCATCTGATTTTTAAGTTTACTTTGAGCTGTGTGGAAACTCAAACACCATCAGTTAATTGTATTGGGCTTTTTTATTGGCTCTTTTATTTCTCACTTTATTTTCTGGGCTGCTTTATGATGTTGTGACACATTGATTTTCTTTTCTACCCCTCATTCCAACAAAGTCTATAGGAAATAAAATATCTTTATTGTTACATAAGAGCACAGCAGGCATCACATTTATTATGGAACTAAATAAATGAGAGAGTGAATTTTCATTTTAGGCAAAGAGAGACACATTTGAAGAGACTCTGTGGTTTAAAAGGTCACAGATTGTATAAATTCACAAACCAATTCCTGATTAAATGAACTCTGTCACCCTAAAATTAAAGGAACATATATTTTGTTTTTTCTCTGACTTTTATTTTCATCTTTCATAGGAGAACATGAATATGTTTAGTCAGCAAACATGAATGTGTATTTGCTGATGAAGTAACTACATTAGGACCAAAGCACTTTTAATGTACTAAAAAAATTGGTGAAGATTTATATAAGCACTAGAGAGGATGCTCTTATTTTGGAAAATGATACATGACTTTTTAACTGAAAGAAAAAAAACAGGATTACATTAACGGATACTGGTGATGTCATAAACCACTAATGCAGAGTTTGAGTAGTTTATAAATATCAGAGAAAGCTAATGCAATTACTACAATAGCATGCAGTTGGAATCTGGATTTGGCTTGACCTGCAAAATAAACTCTAATAAATTATTTATTTGCCCTTGAATAATGATAATTGTGACTAAATCTCCCTCCTGAAAAAGCTTTTCAATGCAATTGTCAGTTCACATATTCTCTGGAAGAGCAGAGGCTTGAAAGCAGATGATGATGGCGTGAGCTAAAAACTTTGCCAGTGCTTTCTGGCCTTTTTCATCTTGTAACTTATATTGGAAAAAACTGCACAGCAAACCAGAATATATAGAAGACGCTTCTAGTAGTTACAGGCTCCAGCAGTCCTCAGGGCCGTAGGAACCAAATCTTGGTTTAGCAGCGACCTGCCCCATGTGCTATAAGAAATAAACTGAGAAATCCTGAAATCCGTACAGCATTGATTGATTCATACAACATACACTTGTGGAATACCTACTATATGTTTTCTCATCCTTGAAGATGTAGTTGTAAAAAATTCAGATAAAAATCAACATTTCAATGGACTTTATATTCTGAGGGGAAAATAAAAAATTAACAAGTTAGATAAAGAAATTATAGCACATTATATAGTGATACTACTAAGAAGTAAAGAAAGTAAAATAAAATATAAGGAACTGAAAATATGGTTAAATAATGAGGTCAGGAAATGATCCACAGAGAAAAAGCTTTGTAGTACAACTTGGATGAAGTGAAGGAGCTGACTATCTGTAAGACCAGTTTCATAAGAGTGTCGTGTGTGCAAACTTCATGTACCTAGAATTGTTTGATGGAGTCTCAGAATACATTAGCTTTTTGTAAAAACGCACAAACATATAATAATTATATATTATAGAGCAAAGTAAGAGTATAAAAGGGAATAGCTTTTTTCACTTGTGACTTCGAAAATATCTTTCTAATACCTTTCCAGGAAAGGATAGATTGAACAGAGAAGTCACACACCTATGAGAGTTGTAAGTTTGAAATCACCAGTCTCATTCAGAAGATTCAATGTGGTAATACAGACTAGGTAATTACAGCCAAGATCTAGGGGCATAGTAGAATACCGAATCCTCCAAATAATTGACCACAGAACAAGAGATGAGAAGTGAATTGACTTCTGCACTGTGTCTGCAAAGAAAAAAAAAAAAGTAGAATATGTTTGTGTCTACAAGTCGACAACACTAAAACACCCTCAAGGACTAAATCTTGTAACCTGAGAAGGGAAACCCAGAGACAGGGCTCACTTTGGCACAATGCCCTATTGGTTAATCGTGACAAGGCCCTGTGTGGTTCTTTGACCTCAGATCACCATTTATGCCAGAAACAAGGCTGTACACTGAAATCAGCATGAGCAGAAACTGCAGAACTCAGACCCCGGTATGTCATGTTGACATGGATAGTCCCCTTGCCACGTGCCTCTGCCACCTTGCTGCAGGGCGAGTGAATCCAATGAGTGTTACTTCTGGGAGCCAGGCCAGTGTTACTGTGGAGTTCAACTAATGAAACACAGAAAGAAGGGTATTTTTTCTTACTTATTTTTTTCTTAAATTGACAGATAACATTGTGTGTCTTGATCCTGTACAACAGGTGTCTCCATCCCCAGGGCCGCAGATTGGTACTAGTCTGTGGCTTGTTAGGAACCAGGCTGCACTGCAGGAGGTGAGCGACAGGCTAGTGGAGCTTCTGCTTTCTGTCAGACCAGCTGAGACATTTGATTCTCAGAAGAGCACAAACTCTATTGTAAACTGCACATAGGAGAGATCTAGGTTGTGTTCTCCTTATGAGAATCTAAGGCCTGATGGTCACCCTACCTCCACTGTGGAAAAATTGTCTTCCAGGAAACCAGTCCTTAATGCCAAAAAAGGTTGGTGACCACTACTGTACAACATGATATTTTGAAGTATGTATACACCGTAGAATAGTTAAATCTAGCTAATTAATACGTGCACTACCTCACATAGTTATCATTTTTTGTGGCAAGAGCATACTACATGCACTCTTTTAACATTTTTCAAGATTACAGTATATCTTCATTAACTGTAGAAATGGGGAGTCTGGTGGCCTTTCCTGGAAAGATGCTACAGTTCAGACAATAGTGGTGGACAGAGCCCCACCAAAATTCTCCTGGGTGGTGCACATGGTGGCCATTTCCAAATCAACAGCTCTTAAGTGGCAGTTAGTGGGAGAGTCTTAATCTCAGCATCTGATTAGGGCTTTCTTGACATCAAGCTAAAGTGAGAATGACTGGCTCCACCATACCAGGAAACCCCAGATGTGGCTGGACATAGCAACAAAAGGGAGAAGGAGCGATGGAGGACTTGGACTTGACCCCTGACTACTCTGAGCAAAAGGCATGTACACGAATTGCTACCTGAGACCTACTGAGATCCGAAAGTGCTACTTATTTCAAACTGTTGACAAAGATACTCAAGCTACTAATGTAGTGCCCCTGATAAAAATCAGATAAATCTGCAATATTTTGAGGGTTTTGATCAAGCTTCACAAATTGCCTTAAAAACCAGATCACATTTTCAGGCTCCTTTACAATTAAGCTTTGAGGTATTAATTTTACTAAGAATGAGATGGCAATATGACAAAACGTTTCAAAATTGGAATTAGTATTATGATAATAGAAAAGCAACTAAATTACTTTGATCTTTGCTTCAAGATAATCTTCAATTGTTCGATTTTTATTTATTTTTTGCATCTGCCACTACACTTATTCTACTGTTCTGAGTATGTAATATCCATGAGGTCACCAGTCTCCAAAATGACCCCAATCATTCCTGCCTCCTGGAATTCATACCATTGTGTATTATCCTACTACATTAAAACAGGATTGTTCTGTGTACCTAATAGTCTAAAGCAGAAGTTATGATGTATTACAATGGAGATAAAATTACCAACACTGTAACTTCTGTCTTGGGTGCTTACCTTTGCTCTCTCTCCCCTTCTCCATCTGTTTCTCTTCCTCTTTCTCTCTCCTTCTCCCTCCTTCCCTCTCTCTTTTTCTCTCTATCCCTCTCTCCCTCTTTTGCTCTCTCCTTCTTTCTCCCTTCCTCCCTTTCTTTTATTCTCTATCCCACTGAACTCAAATATAGACTACAGAATACAGACAGATTGCAGATTAATACTGTCCTCTTTTCCTCCCTCCCTCTCTCCCTCCCTCGTCCTGTCTATCTTTCTCCCCCCACTCCCTTCTCTCCCTCTCCGTCTTCCTCTCCCTCTCTTGCTCAGATCATTCACTCTGGAAAAAGCCAGCTCCCATCTATTTGCAGCTCTCTGTCCATGTAGAGGCTTCTTGGTGAGGACCTAAGGCCATGAATCACATACATGAGTTTGGAAATGGATACTTATATCTCTGGGAAAGGCCTCTGGGGACTATCTCCCCAAATGACACTAAAACTTCAACCTCAAGAGAGATTCTGAGCCCGTGAGATAATCAATGCCTGTTGTTTTGAAGCACTAAGTTTTGGGTCAATTTATTATGCAGCAAAGATGACTAATATAATTAGTTACCACAAGAAACACCTCCATGTTCAGTACATTTATGTATTAAGTTTACCACATTCACACAAAGTGCATTTTCTATATGTTTCTGGCAGCACTCCTCTAAAACTGTAGCCCAGGGGTGACTCTAGGACTCAGGTCACTCACATCTTGTAGCTCTATATTTTGTGGCTTTAAGCATGCCTGATATCAACAATGAAAGGTCAGCAGAAGGAAGAGACTGGAACAAGAGAATGGAGGGGTGTGTTCTGGTGTGCCACCATTCTCTTCCATGGATTGCAGATAAACACTAGCTTTGGTGAATAGATACATTATCTGTTTTTCTCACGATTCATGAATTGTGACAAAGTTAGCAGTTACCCAGATAGCATGTGAGCAATCTGAAAGTTGTCACACACCGGCTCTTGGCAGTTCCACAGGGACATAATATATGGACTGTGTCATTCAGTTTAAGAAATTGCGTTTTAATTAAAAATATTTTCAAATGAGAAGTTTGCATTGACAGGAAGTTTAAAGTAAATTAAATATAAGCAAAGCAGCCCAAACATGTGATTCTGACATGAAGATATACTAATCCTAAAACATCCAGACATGTTTGCTAACACCTCAAATGTTAAATGATGTCGTTTTAGAACACCACTTAATTATAAAAAGAAATGCAAATGTAGGCTCTGAAAAGCAGTCTATTATTACAAAGTAGTCATCCAAATGATTCAGAATGAGATACCTTTTAAATTACTATAAAAATATACAACATTAGAAAATGATTATGTAGTAAAATCTAAAAATATGTGTACAGAATCCCAGATACTCACAGAATCTTGATGAAGGAGCTCTACAGTGGTTTTTTAGAACATAGTCTTTAAATATTTTACTAGCTAAACTTTCTTTTTGCAAATGAATCATACATGGGACACGATGTAAAAAATAACAGTAATATAACACACAACTATGTTACACTGCCAGTTTAAACCTTGGGATTCAGGTCCAAAATTCTTCATTGTTTGTGAAACCCTGAAATCAACTCTTTCCTGTTCTTACAATTTGTAGCAATATCGTTTAGAAAATGTGTCAGTTAAGATGGTTTTTGACAGCAAGTAACAGAAAATCCAATCTCATGGCCTTAAACTTTTTTGTTTTTTTCCTCATCTAACAAAATCAGAAGGTAAGTGGACCAGTGGTACTAAGTGGATACAACCAGATCCCTCCGGCCCCTCCCTAGTGCGGATTTTCTCAACGTCTCAAGTGACTAGCAATAGAGCCACCTTCTCAGCAGGAAGAGGGAGGATGCAGCAGGGCCTGTCATTTCAAATCTCCTCTCAGAAAATAAACATTTTTTTTGACGTTCCTCCACTCCAGCCTCCATAGACTCCGCTTAGCTCTCATTAGCTGGAACCAAATCCTATAACTAATCATAGCTGAGTCGGGCCAGCAAAGCAAGGAACAAGGAAATTCTGATTGAGTCTTACAGGGTCCCTCAGGTGTGGGACGAAGTGTATGCCACCCCAAATAAGTTTCTGTCACTCCAAAGAACAGAAGAAAGATACTCTGTAGGCAACTAAAAATATCTACACAGGTAGGTAGGCTGTAACATACATAGCTCCTCTTTTGATTACAGCCTGATTTTGAAATCACACTTATACTCGACAACAAATATTATAACATTTCCCTAGAGACAATTCTAACTTAACATAAAAACTGAGTCTAGCAATGTGTAGTACTTGAAAGCAATTGTTCATAAGCATATGCCACACTGACAAATATGTCCCTGTAGATTTTCCAAATAAATGAAAAGAGAGGCGGATGGATCTGTTTATCAGCCAAGTATTTTTGCATGTGGCAGTGCAAATTGAGATTAGGGACAGGAATTAGGGATTTTATGATGACTGCAAATGGATGTGCTCTTAACTCCATTTGACACTAAAAGGTGTAATTTGTCTTCTTTGTGTTATTTTTTTCTTACTTTCTGTGGAACTGGAATAACTATGCTATCCTTATAGAAATCATATAGATTACTTGAAAAGGAAAAGTGCTCTACGTTTCCAAAATGCTCAATAAATTACATGCATTAAATTGCTATTGGTTTGTTTGACACATCAGAAAATTTTTGCTCGTAATTTTTAAGATCCCCTTTCAATTTTTCTTTATTTTCTGATCTTTTCTCAAATGTCTAAGAATATGAAAGATTGGTATTTTTTTCACAGACTGTTTTGAAGATAGGCTTTATCTACATAAATTATCTGAGCTGTGAAAGAACTTTATGAACCTGCTTATTTAGACATTGAATCCCAGAAAAGTTTTGTCTCTTAAAAAAATACTAATTTACAGGGTATTTAAAGTGTTTATTATTTCTTATTTTAATTTTTTCTCACAATTAATCTACATTTCTGGTTTTTGTGTTTAAATCATGGCTTTTCATTTATTAACTCTCTTAACCTTGGAAAGTCATTTAAAATCTCTGGACCTCAATTTTCTAATTTATAAAAATAAGGGAATTCTATCTTAGCTGCTTTATGTATACAGAATTGTCATAATCTGTAATAATATTTTCTGAACCACATATATTTGTATTATATATGCACACTTATTGAAGATGACTATAAAGTTATTTATACTTCTAAACCTAGTATGTTCTATATAATAAAAGACTTTATCTGGGAGTGCTAAAATATTCACTAGACAATTCCTTTTCATATAGAATGAAGGCTAATTTGTTTGGAGTCTTCCACTGCAATTCATGTGCAAGATTATCTATAGATTTATCTGCAAATCTAGGCAGCACACTACTAATGATGGCACACTGTAGGATTCAGTTTTCTGTAGTTTCCTAGTTTTAAAAACGCAACCACATTTTCCAGTTGCCAGTAGTCACATCTGAAGTTCTTTGCTAGAGGGTCTCCAATCTTTGTTTCTTTGTTTCCTCAAACCTAAATCTTTCACCTACAGAAGCTATCTGGAACTCCTCAGATTGAGTTAGAAAGACAATAGCCATTATTCGATTTTACCCTGAGACACTTTAATCAGTTGAGAGGATTTTGTTGCTGTTGTTGTTGGTTGAATCATGTGTCTTTCAGTCCTAAACTGACTTTTAACTTGAGATATTTTATTCCGCATAAATGGATCATTGGGCTTTTGTCTATTAAAGGCTCTTGCAACCCTCTCTCTGTTCCCACTTTGCAAGGTCACAAATGTCTACTATCTCTGTTCCTTTTCAGTTTGGCTTTCTGACTGTCAAATTCTTTCTTATAAAACCTTGCCAAACATTATCAATAGCAACTTTCATATGCTATTACGTTTCTGTTTCCAGTCTCTTCTCCCAAGAAATGAATGTTCTGTCTTCAGAGTAATCACAGACAACACTCGTACCAAATATTTTGCTATTGGCTCATCTGACTGAGCAACTGTCCTGAATCCAAAAGTAGTTCATTCACAACCCCATGACTCAACTGCTGAGGCAATGCAATGTTGTCTAAAAATTTCTTGAGAGTATTACCTTACTTCTAAACCAGTTCTACGACAAGGTACATAATCAGCCACCAAATTTCAGGATCCAGTAGTCTACCACCCTAGAAATTTGTTTCTGGCAGAGTCACCCCCACATCCTCACTCATAGTCCAAGCATGATAAGGGCTACATCACCTTGTGATGCAGGAAGCTCTGGATAAAATACTCATGGCTCAGGCCCAGAACTGGCTATAAGGCCCAAACCTAATCAAAATGTAGCCTGTCAAACAAAGGGACACCCCTAGAATATTCTGTGAGGACTTCTGTTTTTGTCATATCCACCTAAATAACTTTACATGCGAGTGTGGGAATGTGTAGGGAAATGATTCTGTAAAAGCTCAAATCATTTCTGTTCGAAAAGATTTTAAAAGAATTAGACATCTACAGCACAGGCTCCGATAACAAAACATTAGAAATAAAATAAATGACCTTAATTAGTGTCGGTATTTCTAACACCACTAACATAAATGGAATTAAAGTCAAGAAAAGATAAGATTTCTGAATTGTCAAGGAGTTATAATCTTCAAAGCTGATTTACATGTAGTTTAATTTTCCAAAGATTCCTAGTTTAAACCTAGACATTTGTGTTTCTCCTTGTCATATGTAATACTATTCAAAAACATTGTAGTAAGATTCTTTTTCAATTAAGTGTGCATTTTGGAAGAGATCAACTAACAATGGCCCTTAGTGTGCTCAGTTTTTTACTCTCATATGTCTAAATGCACATACTTGTAAATTAAGTGAGGAGTCCCCAGATTTTTCACAGAAACAAGTAAAATCAAGGGCATTTACATGTGCCAGGCAAAACTCAATTTTCTCTTTACTATAATTTTTATTGGCATAAAGAAAAAGAGATTTAATTCATATCTAAATGTATAAAAAGTACATACAAAATTTAACTTTGAATGAACAATTTTTTCCTCTAATGAATATTTTGATTAAGGTAATAAACCTTTAAAAGCAGAGATCATCATAGTAATGTAAATATGGTTTATAAAGCAGATGATATAACTTGGGACATGAAACATTTAATTTACAAACGAGTCTCTTTTCACACTTAATTTCTTTTTGTCATTCTCTTATTTCACGGAAATTAAAGACTTCTACTAAAATAGGGCAATTGTTTTCTAAAAATTCATAAGCTTCTGTTTTATATTCTCCTGTAAAGGTTTCAGTCCATGGTTTACAAGCTTATAATTGTTTGCAGCCACTGATTGTAATTTCATGAATAAAAATAGCCCCAGGTAACCAATCAATAGAAACACATGGTATAAATGTGACTTTTATCATAATTGGCTTTACAGGTAAAGTATATTTTTTTAAAAAGCAAGAAACATAGGAAATGTTGCTTAAAATACTTGATCATTTCTGTCTGTGTCTGATTCTACTTCTGATACTTTTTTAGTAAAATAACCTCTTTATAATGAACAAATTATTCTTTCTTAATGCAGCAGTAGTTTTGTTGTTTTCAAAGACTCACTCAACCATCCAACAAAGGGCATCTGTGACCCTCATTCCTCAAGGGAAAATAAGCACAAAATTCAGGCATAAGACCTTAGTTTATTGCTAGATCCCTTCTTAAATATCCTTTTGCAAACACAAAGTTTCATGATTCCAGTCTATTTTTAATTGGAATAGAGGATGCTTCTTCCTCTGGAGCCTGCAGTCTTTGTCTAGATTCCTGATCTTGGTCAATCATTCAAACTCCTTGGATTATAGACATACTGATCATACAAAACTTAAAGACTCCCCTAAACTTTCAAAATATTCCTGATTACAACGTCTTTCCTGTCCTACCTTCAACCCAAACCCATTATCTCTATTTATAAGACCTTTGACCACTTAGATTGCAACTCTATATTTACCCCATTTCTATGGTGTTACTTTTGCATTGGTTTCTCTGTTCGAGATACTTAGTTTTTTTCTATACCTACATGTTATTCCAATGAAACAAAAAGGTACATTCTTACACATTCCTTAGCACAAAGGAGTAGAACCTAGATAATTTCAAAAGCTTTCTGGAAATCTTCTTAACTATGGAGGCTTAATGCTTCCTGAGTAATTATTTAAATTATGTCATTTAATTTGATCATGTACATTTAATTAGAGTTTCAGGTATATTTATTGAATAATGAGATTCAGTATATTGCTATAATCTGATGGAAATTACATTTTGTAAAATTTCTGTGAATTCAGATGCTGACAATTACATATTTTACTAAGGTTAAAAACAAAAGAAAAAAGACAACATGGTGAAATTAAAATCTGAAAATCTGGATTTTTGATCCGGGGTTTCCTAAAATGTGTCTTCTGCACCTCAAGTGAGTTACTTAATGGTTCTGGTTTCAATGTCCTCACCTGAAAATTGAAATGTTGGGTTAATTATCTTTAAAGATTTTTTCCTACCATAATTAACCAAGAGTTATACAGCAAGATAGAATAAATGATCATCTAAGTAGTAAAATGGGAGTCAATAATTGCAGTGCCACTTTTTTATGTAAAAAAATTATAATGAACGGTTTCAAAATGAGCAAAAACCTAACTGGTAATATCTTAAATATCATGATAAATCATATTCAAATAATAGAATCCCAGGCCCAGGCACAAAAGTCAGCAACATTTTCTAAACCTCAAAGATGTGCATATGAAGCATATTCTCATATTAATAATGTTTATAAGTTTCATATTAATAATGTTTATAAGTTTCCGCATTAAAAGCTATAGTTTGCTAAAAGTCAACTTTAGCCCAAAGATTCAGTTAAAAAATAATTTATAGATACTTTAGTCATGACATTAGCTGCAAAGTGTTTTCAAAGCCTGATTTATTATTTCTAAGTATGATGTTTTCCTATCACACCCATAAAGATCTTTCAAACTGAGAGGGAATGAACAATTTTAAACTTATGGAAAACACAAGGATAGAGAGTAAAGGTTGAGGGTAAACCAGAAAAGCCTGTTTTGAATGTTTACAACAACCAAAAAAAATGAATGCGTGATGTGGTGTGGATATAATCTAAATGCCATCTTGTCCAGTTTACATGGGCGAAGACAGCTGCTCACATTCCTCCACATGACCTCTGCTACAATAACTTCACCAGAGGATGCTTGTGTGCTGCTGATGACGCCATGGCAGTGTTGAGGACACAGGAGGAGACACAGGCAGTAGATATGGTTGGGATTAAGACAATTCTAGAGATTTTTCTAGATTTTATACATTCTGACAGGAGTGGAGACAGCCAAATTCAATCCTTGCAGTTTAATCACTCTCTTCTGTGTTCCCGGAATTAGCTACTGAGTTTGTATGGCCCTTGGTAAGTATTCCTGACCTTTTTGTATGTTGTCTCTTCATCTTTTTGAAGGAACCATCAAATGGAAACTTACTATTTGTTGTATTTGTTTTTAGCAGTTGCTTTTTTTTAATGCTATAGCAATAATTATAATCATGCTCACGCACTTGATCCAAGAAGAGAAAGTTCCTCTTCACTGCTACAGTTAAGTCTGAGGCCTGGGGTGAGAAACTACTCAAGTGTTGTGAGCCTGTTTCATGTTTATGCCACTTTATAATACCTCTAGGACTTTCCACCATAGTCAGCAGCTCCACTTCACTAAGCATCACATATTCTTCTCTACCCAACAATTTGCAAGTTTACAGTTGTCTTAGTCTCTTTATCTAGTCTACAGGCAAACAGACAACAGTAGTTGAGATCCCTAACAAAGTCAAGTTGGGGAAGATGATGTGTTTCATCTACTGGTTCTTTTATTTATATTTAAAAATTTGTTTAAAAGAGTAAAACTTTCTTTTTTCAGGTTGAGGATTATTTTCAAGGATATGTCATATTAAGTTTATTCTGAAATAGTTTATATGAATGTTCAGCAATATTCACTTCTCTTTTCCTCTCATTGTGGAAGGGATATCCTTTTCTCCCACATCAATGAGAGGCTTAGCCTTGTAACTTGCTTGAATGATGGAATGTCAGCAGACATACCACAAGAGGGGACCTAAACGTACTGGCATTGCTTGACTTGACTTCTGTTCTGGGTTACTTGCAATGAGAACTGCATGTCCCCAGGTACTCCCTGCCCCTTTGGTCTAAGCTCCAAAACCTTCACATATGGAGTAGATCTGAACCCATTCTATAGCGAGGAGCCAAGCTGAGCCAACACACAGCCTGAGGCAAAATGAATGGCCAAGCCTGGTCTGCCTCATCCAAACCACAGTCAACCTGCATACTGATGACCAAGAGAATAGATGCTAGCATTTTGGAGTGGTTTGTTATGCAGTGTGATTGTGACAGTAGCCAACTGCTAGAGCATATAATAGTATAAAACTTGCATGCTTTCATTATAGTCTGATACACAGGTTGAAGAAATAAATCTGTGTGACAGAGGAGGAAGATTATATCCACATTAGAAAGTGCACACGACAATGATTTTCAATTCCCAACCGCGTTATCTAGAATCATTAACATTTCTAATTCCAGACGGTATGTTTTTTCATAATAGCACATAATTTAATGGCGGAAAGGATTATTAAAAAACAGAAACAGAAAGCAGTTTTCTACAAGATTCATCATTAAGCAATAGGAAACTTCAGCAGTTGTTATTTGATTTGCTTCCATAGCAGAGGTTTTACAATAAAATCAATTAATAAATTTCCCTTTTATGCCCTGAAAATTTTGCTCTTGAGATTATATGGATGATGAGATAGTACATGTATATATGCACATAGATATTGTGCATGTGTTACATAACTTTGTGGTTAGGTTTAGTCTTCAAAGACAAATTGATAACTGTTGAGCGTTTTTCCCCCCCAAGAAAATCAACCTAATATGTTATCAAATATTCTGTCTTTAAAGATCAGGCTTTGAAGTCAAGACATCCTGGGGCCCCAGTCCTGGCCATGGGTCTTTCTGGCTGCCAAAATTTTGGTGATAACAATACCTAGCTCATAGGTTTGTTGTGAGGACGACGCGTGATGATACGTGTGAGGCAATGAACACAGTGCCACACAGAAACTTGGCAGTTAAATACGATTAGGTTAATTCTAATTTATTGAATATTTTAGATTATTTTCTATTAAAGACATCATCTATCTTATAATGTCTTTGCAACATTTAATGTATGTCATATAATTTGAGACACTTGGGATGCTGATTTTTTTTTTACAATACTATAATTGTTTCACAAACTTAGGTTGCAGTCTATAAAACTTTCTGAAGTGATTTTCAAATTGAGACTCTATGAAGTCAACCGAAAGGAGTTGATAGTATAACAAAACTCGCATTCAGAAAGGAGGACAGCATGGCTTTTAATGGATGTCATCATGTTGCACACTGCAAGGGATGTGAACTGAGCCTTGTGTCTGTCTAGCACTTTCTCATACATAAAGTTCTAGTAGTTGTGACAAAGGAACATGTCGCAGCCAGGCTGGACCAAACTGAGACATCTGTTTCTTGGCTCAAGGTTTATTTGTGTATTTTCATGGCATTCTTTTGTTGCCTCTGGTTTTTCTTTGTCTGTTTCTGTCATCACTAACTGTAAAAATTTCAAGAATCTTTCTTAAAGAATTTATGTTGTGATTCTACTTGATCCTAGATGTGTGTAAGAATAACACAATGACCCTGCTCTCAAAAAGCTTAAAATTTTGTGTGAGCCACAGAAGGATGTGAATTTTAACTTGTCCTTGATTAAAGTATAAACTGTCGGTACTATATCATTGTATGTTTATTTATGGAAGTATCTACTTGTCTACAATAATCTGTTCAAAAGTGAGCTGTCTGTTTTACTAGGTAGTAAGATGAAACTCGTGTAATTTTCTCCTGCTACTAAGTTTTTACTGTCTAGGCTCATTGTCACGAGAGATATTTTTTTCTATTAAAAAAGTAGCATGAACGTTTTGATAATAAGCATCATTTCAGTCAACATTGACAAAAAGATACACCTTGTACTTAGAGCCAGAACTAATAATGACTGGCCTGTGGTGCAGTGCCACAGCACATACTGTGCAACTCCAAAAAAAAAAAACATGTATGGCAGGCCTTATTTGTAATCACTTCACAACGTAGTGAATTCTGCACAAGCACCCACATTGTAAGATGTGCGTCAAGAAGCTAGACAATGCACTTTTCAAATAGTTATTTGTATGTTTGTTTAAGATTCAAGGAGTATGTGTGCGTATTCATTACATGGACATATTGTGTACTGATGGGGATTGGGTTCAGATGGCCCCTTCCCCAGATAATGAATATTGTGTCCCATAGGTAGGTTCTGAACCCTACTCTACATCACTCATAGTCAGGGAAATGCAAATTCCCCTTATTGGAGTCCCCAATGTCTATTATTTCCATCTTTGTACTTGTCTAGCTCCCATGTATGAGTGAGAACATGTGGTGTTGGGTTTCCTGTTCCTAAGTCAGTTCACTTAGGATGACGATCTCCAGCTCTATCCATGTTGCTGCAAAGGAAATGATTCCATTCTTTTTTATGGTTGTGCAGTATTCCATGGTGTATATATACTACATTTTCATTATCCACTGATCTGTTGATGCACTATTTGTTGATTAGGGTGTCCTTTACCCCATGTGTGATTATTGTCTGCTTTGTCAAAGATCAGTTCTTTGTAGGTGTTTGGATTCAAGTTGATGGGCATTTAGGTTGATTCTACATTGTTGCAATTGCAAATTGTGCTTCAACGAACATGCAGGGGCAGGTGTCTTTTATATACAGCAATCTCTCCTCCTTAGGACCTTGTAGTGGAATTTCTGGATCAAACGGCAGATCTGCTTTTAGTTCTTTAAGTAATCTTCATACTACTTTCTATAGAGGTGGTACTAATTTACACTTCCATCAACACTGTTTATTCCCTTTTCTTCACATCCACACCAACAGCCATTTTTAAATTTAATAAAGGCCATTCTGATTGGTATAGGTGGTATCTAGTTGTTTTAATTTGCATTTCCCTGACTATGAGTGATGTTGAGCATTTTTCAAATGTTTATTGGCCATATGAGTATCTTCTTTTGAGAAGTGGCTGTTTATGTTGTTTACTCATTTAATTTTTAATGGGGATATTTGCTTTTTTCTTGCTAATTTGTTTGAGTTCTTTGTAGATTCTGGATATTAGTCCTTTGTCAGATGTATAACTTGCAAGTATCTTTTCCCATTCTGTAGGCTGTCTATTTGCTCTGTTGATTATTTATTTTGCTGTGCAGAAGCTTTTTTAGTTTAATTAAATCCCACTTACTTATTTCTCTTTAAGCAGTATTTGTTTTGGGGATTTTAGCCATTTGCGTTTGGTCTAGGTTTTCTTCTAGGATTTTTATGGTTTCAGTTCTGACATTTCAGTCTTTAATCCATCTTCAGTTAATTTTTATGTAGGGGAGAGAGAAGGTTCAAGTTTCATTTTTCTGCATGTAGCTATTTAATTTTCCCAGCATCATTTGTTGATTAGAGTGTCCTTCCCCCAGTGCATATTTTTGTCGGCTTTTTCAAAGATCAGTTGGTTGTGGTTATTTGAATGTAAGTCTGGATTCTCTATTCTGTTTCATTGATCCATGTGTCTGCACTTGTACCACTACCATAATGTTTTGTTTACTATATCATAGTATAATTTGAAGTCAGGTAATGCCTCCTTTACCTGACTTCTTTTTGCTTAGGATTGCTTTAGCTATTCTGGCTCTTTATTGGTTCCATGTGAATTTTAGGATTGTTCTTCTAATTCTGTGAAAAAATGAAGTTGGTAGTTTGATGGGGATTGCATTGAATCTGTACATTTCTTTGATTAATGTGGTCATTTTAATAATGTTGTAGAGATCCTTCACCTCCTTGGTTAAATATATTCCTAGTATTTTAGGTTTAGGGTTGCTATTGTAAATGGAGTTGCGCTATTGATTTGATTCTCAGCTTGGTCACTGTTGGTATATAGCAGTATTTCTGATTTGTGTGCCGACAAAATGATCTTATACTTAGACAATATGCTTTTTAAATGATTTAGCAAGAATGTAGGGAATGAGCGGTTGCAAAGCAAATGTCAAAGAGTTTGATCAGCTGTGCATCCTCCCTAGTGACATTCTCAATGAGCCTCGGCATTATATGACTCAGAGTGTCTCATGTTTACTACATCCAGAATGACTCAGATTAGAAAAGGAAAATATTAAACTTTGCAAGCTAAAGTTTATGCAATTTTTTTTGGTATGGGAAGAAATAGCTGCCATTAGTACATAATATAACCATTGCATGGACGAATTAAGTAATATAATAAATATATGATGTGTAATTATTTGTGATGAGTATACAATTATCCCTTAGTAGATATGAGTTCAGACAGCATCATAATAAAGTTTTGTGGTTATTTAACATGGTGAGATAGTAACAAACACTTGTAGTCCCAGCTACTCAGGAGGCTGTGGTAGGAGAGTCCTTTGAGCTCAGGAATTCAAGACTGCAGTGAGCTATGATCACACCACTGTACTTCACCCTGGGAGACAGGATGAAACTCTGTCTTTCCTTTAAAAAAAAAAGGCAAGGTATTTCTAGACCTATCCATTCAAAAGATGACTTTGACACTATGTAACATTAAATTTGTTTTCTTATTTGTAAAGTGAAAATAATGAAAATTCTACCACAGAAATTTTAATTAATATTAAATGAAATTAAATAGATAATTAATATAAAGTAGAACAGTTCCAGGCACACAGGTGTTAATAATATTTCTCATAAAAATATTACAGAAAATGTTAATAACTAAGAGAGAAAAACAAGGGAAGTTGAATAAAAAGGGTAAGAAGTATATTTACAAGCTTATAATTTATAGATATAGACATATAACAAATAATCTTTAAAATTATAGATAAAAGTTCAAAAGCCAAAACAAAGATTTTTTTAAAATAATTATATGGGCATGTAACTATTAACATTTTGGGTAACTCTTCATAAGGAATGTTCTTTTAAAAATTCTTGAGGATGTTTTAGGTAGTTCTCCATAAGGGATCGGTAATAAAGCTCCGTTGAAAAAATAATGAGGACCTAATTTTTTTATTGACATTTAATCCCTGAATAACAAGAGAGAGCTATATTGTCTCCCATGGTTCCTGAATATTTGTCCCTAGACATGCATAAAATAATTATCATGTTTATAAATCTATTCTTTGTTGCTATTTCAATGGCAGAGATAATAGAGTGAAGGACCATTTAAAAATATTTTCTAGCTGTAGAAAACTCTGTTTTTAATCTAATTCAAAAAATTAAATGGCCTCAAACTCATTCCTTCAATTGCTGTCTACTTGCCCATTTTTACTGAGGACCAAAGAAAGTTAATTCACTATTTATTGTGCTTTTATTTTGTGAACTTTTGTGTAAATACTTTGCAAATTTTTTAGCCTTTCTAAAATAGTCCTTCCTCTGCAACAATAATGAACTCACAAGCTGTGGTTTCCTTTCTTTGTTCCATTTTTCAGCAAAAATTGTCCAAAAGTTGTGTGTGTTTTCTGTCTCAAATTTCTCTCCAGGCCTCCTCTCTTGAACATACTTCAACAAGACCTTTGCCCTCATTGCACTTTCATTTGCTCTTGCCAAGGACGTCAACCACTCCAGATTGCTAAATCCTAGAAAGATTCTCAGTCTTCAATTTAGTTGACCTATCCACAGCATTTGACTAGTAGCTTCTTTTCATCTGACTACAAGATTGCCAAACCCCCTGATTTTCCTTCTAGTCTCTCTCTCTCTCTCTCTCTCTCTCTCTCTCTCTCTCTCTCATTCCTCCCAATCTCCTCAACTTCTGAGTGTTGACATGTTCCAAGACTTTTTTTGGTATTATCTTCTCGGTCTATACCTCAATCCTTTGATTACCTTATCTAGTCAGCTGATCTATCCATCCATCTGTCATCTGTCTCTCTCTCTCTGTTAGCTTCAGTGGGTACACATGCATATTTTTTACATGTACATATTTTGTAGTGGTGGAGATTGAGTCTCAGGTGACCCATTCCCCAGACAGTGAACATTGTCCCCTATAGGTAGTTTCTGAACCCCAACTTCCCTCCCTCCTCCCCACTTATTGGTGTTCCAGTGTTCATTAATTTCAACTTTGTGACCGTTTAGCTCCTACATAAGTGAGAACATGCAGTGTTGGGTTTTCTGTTTCTGAGTCAGTTTAGTTAGAATGATGATCTCCAGCTCCATTCGTGTTGCAGCAAAGGACATGATATCATTGATTTTATGACTGCACAGTATTCCATGGTGTATATATACTACAGTTTCATTATCCATTTATCGGTTGATAGGCACTTAGGTTGATTCCCCATCTTTGCAATTGTGAATTGTGCTGCAATGAACATGCAGGTGTCTTTTTCATATTTATGGCCACTCTGTTCCTTAGGATAAATACCTAGTAATGGGATTGCTGGATCAATTGTCCTTTTAATAATCTCTTTACCACTTTCCATAAAAGTTGTACTAATTTACACTTCATATCATCAAGATGACAAAGACTTTAAAACTTTTTATCTCTAGCTCAGGTCTTCTCCAAAAATCCAGACTCATATATCCAATATTTATCATCTCCATTTATAGGTCAAATGGACATTCCAAACTTACAATATCCAAAACCCAATTCCAAACTCTGTCTCCAAACCTATTTGATCACAGCTTTGGCTCAGGTCAACTCCATTTTCCAGTTGGCCATGTAAAATATCTTGAACTAATCTACCTCTTTCCTCTATTTTACATTCCACATCTCACCTGTCAGGAAATCTATTGGGTTTCTACCTTTGTAATCCAAAATCCTAGCACCTCTCACAGCCTTCACTATCTCCACTATATCCTGAACTGATATCGTTCTCTGACCTGCATTATGCATTGGCATTTTATCTCTTCTCTGAGATTCCATTATTTTTCCTTCTGAATCCTTTCTAGCAGACAAAGTGGTTCTTTATAATATAGGTCACATCCTATCATTCTTTTGCTAAAAAACCAACGTGTCTCTCCACCCCTCACTGAGCAAAAGCCAAGGTGAATATGGTGGTCTGCATGGCCTTGCATGATCTGTCTTCTTCTCCCATGGACTTCATGACCTCATCTCTTCCAACACTTCTCCTTATTTCTACCTCATGAGTACACTGGCTCCTTCCTGGTCCTTGATACTGCCAGCTGCATTCCTAATTTACAGAAATGTCTGTTCTATATATCTGGAAGACTCATCTCCCAGATATTCTGATAACTAATGTCCTCATCTCCTGCAAACCCCACCTTGATCACAATATTTAAATTTGCATCCAGAATAATGTCATCCACCTCCTTATTTTATGTTTTATTTTATTTTATTTTATTTTATTGAATCAGAGTCTCACTCTGTCCCCGAGGCTGGAGTGCAGTAGCAGTTGTGGGTACTGTATCTGCGACCTGCTGGGATCAGACAATCCTTCCACTTCAGCCTCCCATTTAGCTGAGAATATAGGCATGCGCCACCTAGCTAATTTTTTTCTTTTACTTTTGAAGAGATAAGGTCTCACCATGTTGCCCAGACTAATCTTGAACTCCTGGGCTCAGGCAATGCTCTCACCTTAGCTTCCCAAAGCACTGGAATTACAAGCTTGAGCCACCATGCCCAGCTTCACTTATGTTTTAATAACATCTATCACTCTCTGACATATCATGTATTTACTTATTTATTATGTCTTTCCCCTGCCTCCCTGCTAGAATATAAATACTGTAAGGATACATATTTCTGATTTATTAATTCATGTATACTAAATGCTTAGGACAGTCATAGCACATAGTAACCAATAAATAAATATTTGTTAAATGAAGGAATTAGGTACAGTAAAGGATAGTTTTGTTTTAGGTAAGCCATTGTCTCTTATAACTGTAAAAAAGAAAATCAAAATGAAAGTAAGCATTGAAAGCAAGTTAGTTTACATACCTTCTTAGAATAAATTTTTAATGTATTTTTCAGCTTTCTTGAAGTTCAGTTAATATAGAAAAATGACACATATTAAAATACACAAGGGAAATTTTGTAGGTGACAGATATGTTTATTATCTCAATTGTGTTGATGGTATCATGGGTGTATGTGTATGCTCAAACTCATCAAATAGAATATTTTTTATTTTTAACTTCAGCACTAAAGCTGTACACCACACATTAAGCACATTCACCTATTTATTAAATTTTAATTGTGTAATCACATTTCAAGTATCAGAATATTTTATTTCATAATTACAGTTTTTTATATATGAATTTATGGCTAACATATTATTATTTAATGTTTCTGCCTTTTCTGAATTTTAGCCCTATTTATACAATATTCTGCAATTGGCCAAAATGTGTTATGCTAATATGCACAAATTTACTTTTCTTTCATAGTGCAGTCATTAGAGGCAGTGTGTTAGTGAGGGTAAGCTAACTACTATAACAAATACATTCAAGTTATTAAAATGATTCAAAATGTAATAGAAGTATATTTCTCACTCACATAATAACCAAGATGGTGCCAGTACAGAAGATGGAGTGTCTGGGGGTAGAAGATTGCTCCATGTGACTATTCATTGACTGGGATAGTGGAGATACTGACGTTTTCAGGACTCCACCAACTCCCTGACATTGAAACTCCACAAGCAGAAGAGGAAGAAAGCATAAAGGCACATTTGTTGGAGGTTTTTTTGGTCCAGGATTGGCAGTGATACATATCATTTTAGCTCTTTTTTTTGTAGGCTAGAGTCAGTCTCATGGTCATGTTCAAATGCAGAAGAGGCTGAGGAATGTACACAGAAAGAAGAGATGAGAAGATGAAATGTTCTTGATGACTAGCAACTTTAGTCACAAAAATTTTAGTCACAAGCTTGTCATCTCAAACCCAGATATAAGCAATACTAATTCTTTTCAAGCACCAAGTATGAAAAGGAAAACAAAACTACTGACATTTTTATGGGTTTATTGCATTGAAGTTATTTTTCTATGAATTGACTTATTTGGAATGTGAATTTATGCAGATAATACAGATGAAACTATTCAAAATAACTAATAGTAGTTTTTAAAGTTCATATTTAAAATGAGTACTCTAGCCGGGTTTGGTGATCCGCTCCTGTAATTCCCATGCTTTGGGAGGCAGAGGTGAGAGAATTGCCTGAGTCCAAGGGTTCAAGACCAGCGTGGGTAATTTGACGAGACCTTGTCTCTGCAATAAATCAAAAAGAATTAGCTGGGTAAGGTGTGAGCAACTGTAGTTCCAGCTACTTGGAAGGCTGAAGCAGAAGTATCACCTGAGCCTAGTAGGTTGAGGATGTGGTGGCAGTGAGTGTGCCACTGCACTCCAGTCTGGGTGACAGAGTGAGACTCCTACTCAAAAAAATAAATAAGTAAAAAAATAAAGTAAAATAAAATAATGAGTACCACAGCATAGTACATATTTCAAACAGAACTAGATTATCTCCTAATTATATGTATAAATAATACATCTTAATTTTCCATTTTAACAGATATAACTTCTGTCACAAATCACACAAAGGTATACAATGAATATGGCATTTAACTTTCTTTTCTCTGTATTGGCAGAAATCAGCAAGTTGACAAAATTGACATTTAAAGCACAGTGGGTAACTTAAAGTCACAAATGTCTTCACCCAAGTAACAGAGAAGGCAGGTACAGTGTGTACCTGGATATATCACTAGTGATGAATAAACAACCAATACCTTTTAACTTAATCAAAATTATATTGGGCCAGGCTTGGTGGCTTTGTCTGTAATCCCAGCGCTTTGGGAGGCCGAGGTGAGTGGATTGCCTGAGCCCGGAGCTTTGAGACCCTCCTGGGCAACTTGGCGAGACCTCATCTCTACAATAAATCAAAAATTAGCTGGGCGGGGTTAGCGCAGGCCTGTAGTTCCAGCTACTTGGGAGGCTGAGGTGGAAGGATCGCCGGAGCCCAGCAGGTCGAGGCTGCTGTGGCCGAGAGCGGCCACTGCACTCCAGTCTGGGTGACAGAGTGAGACTCCAAGAAAAAAAAGACTCCAAGAAAAAAAAGAAATTATATTGAATGAGTTAAGATCTTTACACACACACATGCACGCACACACACACACACACACAGTGTATGTTTTCTCAAAATAACACCAAATAATACCCTAGAAATCCTAAAAGTTCATGGGATATTACAGAATTATGAACATTAAAATGGTAAATAACTTTAACTCAGAGGCCACATTAGTTAGTCAATAAATTCAGTAGCTCCTAGTAAAATAAAATTATGCTATATTTAATGTCAACAAAAATTTTAAAATAATACAAATCTACTAAAAAGTAATCCCAATCATGAAACCATTCTGTACCTATATTAGATGAAGTCTAAAAATACTCTGAAGTAGAAAATTTTGTGGACTGAGAAATAATCTGTGAACTTACAGAAAATATATAATAGGAAAACAAAGTACCATGATATTCTTCTTACTTTGACTTTTAGTTATTGAATATATTTTAATTTTAAATGACTTTAAAGGGAGCATGAGATTTTATATTTATTATATGATGGTATAATGTTAATTGAATACTCTAGAGAACATTTTTTCCCCCTTAACAGTATTATAATAGAAAGATCAGGGACATCACTCAAAAACTGGTTCTTTGAGGGAGGAACCATGTCTCCTTTGTCACTATATCAGTATGTTATACATTATGATTTTTAAATTTACTAGAAATTTACTAGAAATGTGGCAAAACTTCTCTGAAGTAGAGTTTGATAAAGCTTCTCTGAGATGTACTTTCTATTAAATGAGGATAATAATATTCACAGCTAATTGCTAAATCATTTGTGTAAAATTACACTGGCAAAATGTAGTCCACAGCAGAGTGTATGTGAAATGCTAAAATAGTAAAACTGTGCTACCCTGGCCAAGAATGTTGAACAATGTCACACAAGGACTACAATGGCAGCCGCATGGGAGACCAGCTTTCAGCTTGGATCCAGTCTCGAAATAGTATCCCCAGCACAAAAACAGCTGAATTTTAAAATCTTCTCCCATTATCATGGAGGGAAAGCAAAATGTGCAAAATATAATGGCAGGACACACAGATGCATCTGGAAAGAAAGACGCTGAACAGAACTTCAGATCCATGCAAACAGAAATAAACCAACAAGTTAAGGATTCATGACAAGCCATCTGCAGTCTACAAAGCACAGAAGGAAAGCATGGTTTCCTTAACAACATGGCCAGTACAGAATCCAACCTTACATTGAACATTGGCCCATGGCTGACACAGAGGCTGGATCTTCCTCTACTGATAACAGTAGTTCCTCCAAGCTGAAGAGAAGACTGTATGGACAGGAGAAGCAGCAGAATCTACAGACAAAAGAAGACAGAGTAAGATTGGATCAGCGTGGAAACGTTTCTTAGCCAGTTCTTGGGGAAGGAGGACTGGGAATGGATATCTAAACACATTACTTCCTATTCTGTGGGTTAAATGATGTATCAAAATGTTATATTTTTATATGGCATGTATGTAATTATGCATACATCTACTAAATTGTAAATTGTATATTCTTACTTCATAGTTTCAAATAAGTCACTTTAAGTCTTGATTTAGCTTCATAAAATACAAAATATTGCAAAAAAGAGAAAGAGAAAAGTAAGGAAGAAGGGAGGGTAAGGAAAGTGAGGAAAGGAGAGGGGAAGAGAGAGAATCTCGGAAGGGAAGGGAAAGAGAGAGGGAGAGAAGGGAAGAGAAAGGGCAGAGATGGAAGGAGAGAGGGAGGAAGAGGAGGGAAAGGCAGGGAGGAAGAGATGGAAGGAGAGAGGGAGAAAAGAAAACCAGACATTTGTGTGTCAGACACATTAAATTATTTTCAGCACTGTTAGGAAAGAAATCATGGAATCTAAAGCATAATTTATGATGCTTTCATATACTTAATAATGAATAGAGGCCACAAGCCTATTATTAAAGTGGTATTTACTTAGGTTAAAGTTCCAGAGTGGATGGGAAACTATAGTTTCACAATCATCGTTGAAGTCATGTCCAGACTTCACTGTGGCACCAGTGTACATTTTGTTGATATTAAAACATTATAACTATATTTGTAAATATAAAGAAAGATGTCATACTGACAGATAAATCCTCTTAGGAAAAGGTAACGGGTTATGTTATTACACCCTAACCCTACCCTAAACCTAATCCTAACCCTACCAATAAATCCAGGTGTTTGAATAAGCACAAAGTGAACGTCCTCATTGAGAAAGTAGATCATAGAGCCCATTTTCCTTTCATCTAACTATGATTTGCCAAAGGTGTACTGAAGAGACTGAGAAAGTTCTTCAGGCAAATACCTTATGGCAAATTGCTTAAACATACATCATTTATGATATGACAATTTCAATAACCATTAATCATTACATCAGAATTATTAATATAACTGCTTATTAAAATATCAAAAAATAAAACTATGTTTTCACAGTTTGGCAATAACTTTCTTTTTCTAAGTAGATTTTAGGTAGCAGTAAGAGCTAATTGAGAAATAAATATATTAGGTGGTTAGATAATTTTGTAAAAAAGGGTCACAAAATGGTAAAATTAGTATATGTGAATATATTTGATAAAATACAAAAAGTAAAATAGCATTAGGAGACTGGTGACTCCCCAGTTAAACAATCTATAAATTCTCCTTTATATTGTGGGAGATTAAAATATAAGACAAAATAAAATATTATGACATTAGTATAATAAGTACAGACTCTCAAACAATGGCATCGGCATGTGCACGCCAATCAACTCACAGGCATGTCCCTCAGGAGACAGGCACAGGCTGACAGCAGCCAAATCTCTCAGAGGATCATTTGTTTCATTGATCCTGGAAATTGTGTACACCATTTTATCTCATTTCATAATACATTTAGGTCATTTTATTGCCTTTTACCCTCACACCATGTTCTCTGTAATATAGTCTCTGCCCTCATTGCAATTTGAACAACTGAAATGGAGATATAAAGACAGAACAAAAGTGCAATTTCCCCCCAAAGCACACTGTCATTAGCAAATGAAAATCAAAGGATGTTTGTTTTAGGAACAAATCAGCATCTATCAGAACCAGGGGTCGGACTCTGATTATATATCCTTAGTCTGTTTAGGTTGCCTTAAGAGAATAAATGGATGACTCATAAACTACAGAGATTTATCTCTCATAGCTTTAGAGACTGAAAAGTCTAAGATATAGGTGTCAGCAGATTCAGTGTCACCACTTTCAGGTTCATGGATAGCATCTTCTCACTTTGTCTTCACATGGTAGAAGAGGAAAACGAACTCTTTCTACAAGCCACTTTTCCCATCCATGTCTTCATGACCTAATCTCCTCCCAAATGCCCACCTCTTAATACAATCACCTTGGAGTCAGAATTATAACACATGTATGCTGGAAGAGGAGACGCAAACATTCAGACCATATTCTAGGGTTTTATTGTTACTTTCATGCAATCTTTATACTAGAACCACTTGAACAAATTACCTTGGTCAAATATACTTGATGTAGAATTTTATCCTATAGCCTATACTAAGGTATATAGGTTTTTACCCTTGTCTTATTTAGAAGAGGAAAGGGAGAGGGAAAAATTCCTTGAATTTCTTTGAAAAGGTTTAGAGATAGCACAATCTACAGCAAAAAAGGAGAAATATGATGTACATTTGGCAAAACACTATATTTTAGACATTTTAACATTATTCTAAATAGTATATTGTTCATAAATACTATGCATGGTTTAGACGTATCATGCATTTGCTTATTATACAAACACATACCACATAACTGCCTCAAATAGTTTTTAAAAGAAGTGGTGCATTAATGAAAAAAGCTAATAGATACAAAAGTTAATTTTATAGATTTTCTTACAACTTAATATGAATAATTTGCTTAAGGAAAAAAAGTTGTGAAATGAGAGGAAGAGAAAATGTTCACACAAGATGAATAAAAACCATCCTTTTATGAAAACTAGTTCTTAGAATCTGACACTGAGAGGAATTTGTGACTGAGTCTTTAGTATAATGGGGGTTGAGTGAAGGAGGGAGGAGGAGAGACAGAGGCAAAGACAGAGGAGAGAGACAAGGAAAGGGGAAGGGGGAGGGGAAGGCTGAACAGCCATAGTGGGGAAGAGAGAGACAGAGAGAAGGAGAGAGAGAAAGGGAGGAGAGGGAGAAAGGTAGAGAAAGCAAGAAAGGAAGAGAGTTCCTTGACTAAGGTGAAATGACATGTAAAAATTTCCCTGGCAAATAGTGACCCAATGAAGACTCAAAATTTCAAAATCAAATTATTTAAAATGTGTTTCAAAATTACAGAGAAGAAAACATTTTCAAGTGTAATCTGAATACCTAACAGAACAGGAAGTGAAGACTTGAGCTAGTAAATTAAGTGGTTCACCATCTTTATGTGCTGTAAAAATGAATCTCAATATATACTACCTTTAATATTTAGTAATGTGGAAAATTAGTATCTTAAAACATTCTGGGGAAATTGCTTTTTGAGACAAATAGGAAAGAGTATTAAAATAGACTATTGTTACTCCAATTCACTTCATTAATTTTGAATTAGTCTAACACAATCTAACTACAAAATAGTCTTAATTAAATACCTTTAAGGAGATGTATGGAGAATCATGCTGGTAGCATCAGAATATACTTTGTTCTGAACGGTTTACAAATGAAGTTATTGCATTTGGCCTATATTTTTCTTCTTTTCTGCTTATGGTTTGATTATAGATTTCAAAGTTAGCAAAATAAAATTAAATTCTGGTAAGGTTTGGAGTGTTTTTTAGCCATATTCTATTCTACAAGTTTCTGTATCCCCCAAATAATGCTACTAAATCTGCTTGTAGTAGATTTCTATAGTGTCATTATACTAATAACTAATGGCTCCAGCTGTTATTTATGGTACATTCCAATAAAAAATGTCACTAATGTTAAATGTAATGTCAGAAAAACTTTTCTGGAATTTTGCTTTGAATATGCTGACTATGTAAATTAACCAAAATAATTGATTTACAATTGTTTTCTGCTTTTGATGATATTGCATTCAATAATTACCTGTATGCGATTACAGAATACATTAAAATCCCCTAATTAGGAAAATTATATCAACATATGCATATATACATATATGTATATATATTTGTGTGTAATATATGTATAGATACTATGCATTAATGTTAATGAGATTACAATTACTCTAAAAATTCAGAATACATTTAGCATATAGAAGTCGAATACCTGAATCCAAAAAGCATCTTCCTCACTAAATAGGTTCTATCATTAATTTCTGGAAGATTTTATAACACAACCTCCACTTTATAATATCAATACAAACAAATTATCACAAAAACCTCACTAATTTTTTTTTTTAAGGAAAAAGCCTGTTTCACTTGTCTAACTTCAAATAATGGCCATTTTATGTTTATGCACTTGAAAAATATTAATGTGATGTTTACATAAATAAATATGTAAACATTTATGTAATTAAGGTCCATGGAACGTTTATGTGTAAAATATCAATCTACACTAATCCATGCTCCCCTGTGACAGGTGACCTCAGTTTGGGGTTACAGCATGCCTGTGGTGGGATCTTGAGAGAATGCACGGGGGTAGGGCCACCATTATACCACTAGAAGTGTGATTTTTTTTTTTTTTTAGCAAGTTGTGTCTACTAACTCAGCACATCATGACTGAACCAGGCACTCATATCTACCACTACCATACTTGTAATAGAATGTTTGAGTCAGTAGAAATTAAGCAAAAATAAATATAAATCACACATCATTGAAGCTGAAGCGATGGTGAAACATCCTCTTTTTCAACAGCTTAACTTCATACTTGAGGAAACAGGCTCTGGGAGCTCTGGGAGTGTATCCAGGATTGCAAGAAAACTGAACTAGATTTGGGGGATCTAATTTGCAGTCCTTGCTCTGCCTGTTGTATATACAATTCAGAAAACTTTTAAAAAGGCTCTGGAACTTAAGTTCCCCATCTGTAAAAATGAGCAAAGGAAAGATAATTACTAAAGATTTTTCTTTTTGTTTTTTCATTTTTATTTGAGATTGAAGGGGTAAACATACATGTTTGTTGCATGGGCATGTTGTCTAGTTGTGGAGATTGGGTCTCAGAAGGGCCATTCCTCAGATAGTGAGTACTGTACCCAAGCGGTAATTTCTGATTCCTAACACTCCTCCCCTCTTATCGGTGTCCCTGGTGTCTATTATTTCCATTTTTGTGGCCATTTAGCTTCCACATGCAAGTAAGAACGTGTGGTGTTTGGTTTTCTGTTTGTGAGTCAGTTCACTTAGGACGATGATCTCCAGCTCCATCCATGTTGCTGCCAAGGACATAGGATTTCATATATATCACAACTTATTTATCCAGTCAATTGTTGGTGGACACTTAGGTTGGTTCCATGATTTTTCTACTGTGAATAGTGCTGTAATGTAGTGCTGCTACAAGTATAGATTTTTTTAAAATATAGATTTCTTTTCCTTTGGGTAGATTTCTAGTAGTGGAATTGCTGGGTTGAATGATAATTTAGCTTTTAGTTCTCCGAGAAATTTCCATACTGTTTTCCATAGAGGTTGGACTAGTTTACAATCCCACAACAGTGGATTTTCAAGGTCTAAAATTACATCATGCTAACCATTTGATTGGACTGAACAAAGAAACTTTATTCCAAAACTTTTCTGAATAATTTAAAAAATTTAATATTCACAAACAAATAAGGTTCCAAGGATTTACTTCAAATAAGCATGACAAATTTTTTAGGAGTGATGAAATATTTTAAAACTGTATTGTGGTAATGATAGCAAAACTGCATAAATATTCTGAAAACTATCAAGCTGTACACTTAAAATGAAGATATCTTTGAAATTATAGGTATATAAATTATACCTCAATAAAGCTTCTTTAAAAATCAGATCACAAAAAACCACCCCAACAAATAAATCTGACAAAAAAAAATGAACATTCTGACTGAAAAAAAAATTAGTAAGTTAAAGAAACTCTTAAGAACAGATTATTTCCCATAAATATAACCTTGTGCTATATATCTTTGCCAGAATGTTAATCTTACCTTTATTTTCTATAAATATGTTGCCTAATTGATCGAGCCAGGTAATTCCATTGTAGGTCAGCAAAGAACATTGTTTCTGTGTTATAAAGAAAAAATAATTATGAAATAGCATTTACAAAGATAATGAAATTGCAATTTGTGTATAGAAATTCAGAGTAACTTCTTTGAATTGTTTGAGTTATGATGTATGTTTCTTTCCCCTGTCTTTTAATTTTTTTTTTATTTTGGAGTTGTGTAGTACAAGTGAGGGTTTGCCACATAAGTAGTTTTCATAAAGATAAAGTTTGGTCTTCTAGGAGGTCCTCTCTTCCACAGGTAGTGGACCAGGTACTCTTTGTGTAGCTACATGCTTCTCTCCATCCCCTGGCAGTGTCTAGCATCTGCCAATCCCACTCTTGTACTAGTGTGACTAGTGTTCAGTGCCCGCTTATGAGTGAGACAAAATGGTATTCAGTTCTTTGTTTCTGTGATAGTTCATTTAATACAATGGTCTCCAAGTGCATCCAAGTTGCTGTGAGGGTCATAATTTTGTTCTTCTTTATGGCTGCATGGTATTCCACCATGAATACACTATCATGATGTGTCTTTAAAGAAAAAGAATCACAAAGTATTTGAGTCACATTATAGAGGTGTCATTTCTAGGGCTATCTTCAAAAATGCTTCTCTAGAAGTGCTTTGATGCTATTTCAGGCCTTCTTGAAATAGGGAGTTATCATCCATTCGATTGCTGAGCATGTGTGTTTTTAAAGAAAAGAAGCATAGCTGGAGGATAAATTGACAAGAAGATCGGAATGGTGACCATGGCTTAGTTACTTTCCACCCTCACTCCCCTGTGCTTCCATCACATGCACATGCCATGCTCTAACCCTTGGTCCTAGGCAGTAGACTTTCATATACACATCCAGGCGGGACTTCCTGACCTATAGTGGCCTCTAAGAGTCAGGGATTTGCAAGGGTGCTCATTCTTCCCATTCTTTGAGAGCAGAAGCAGTAAAACCAAGTCTCAGGGTATTAGCCAAGAGGTGTATGATGTTAGTTACAATGCCTCACCTGGTCTGGAATCAAGACCAAGAGCTTTTGTAGTGCTCCTTCCCTTTCTCCTTCCCTTCGTGCAAATCCACATTCCCACTTGCCCTTCTCATGATGTTTGGGTCTTCCATAAACTGGCATGTCCTTCCACTGGGGTTTTAAGAAAGCCAAGCAGTGGATCAAGAGTCCAACCACCACTGGTTCTGTTACTTTATCTTACATAGGAATGCAATTGATTTATGTTATACAAAGCAAAGTTGGCTTTGATTCAAGCATATTTTTAGAAAAATTACCCCAGTACACTGGTTGATACCGCTTTTATTTTTTCTACCACTCCCTCCCAGCCCCACCAAATGTAGATGGTTGTATGTATTTCATATGTAAACAAATACACTGTATAATTTTCATCTTCTTTTTTCATTCTTTAATCAGAATGTTTTAGCATTGATCCATTATATTATCTCTAAGCAATTTATACATTATTTTCTAAATAACATCTTCAATATATATACTAACTATATATTTTAGCAATTTTTCATATATCCTTCTATATCCTTTATTACCTTATGATTAAAATATAACAATGATCTATTGATTATAGAGTTACAGGTTCCATTTTGCTTAAGAAAGTTCTTGTAGTTATAGCTTACCATAATTCGGCATTCCATTTTACTCACAAAAGTGTCCCTGTCTTGTCAAAAAATGAAATGGTCACCTTGGTGATCTATCATCAATTAGATGTCTCACAAGTGAAGTATGCTTGATACTTCAGCCTTCTGCTCCTTTCAAATTGAATACCATATATTAATGCTGTAGTTAAATCACTGACTTTTACAGGCTCTATTGCCTGAAATTTAGATTTGAATTTTTAATAAACTAAATGTGTGAGTACTCTATAAAGATTAAATAATAGATGCAACAAATTTAGGGATTTCCCAAACATAAACATGCCTTTTTTGTGGGCAATAAACTTTATTTTTTCTTTACCACTGCATAGTTTAGTAACATTGAGAATGATGCACTTTCCTGTTTGGCAAACATTTAAAGTACACAAAGAAAACAAGCACACACACACACACACACACACACACACACACACACACACACATTCTTAAAACCTAGTGGTGGTGATTGCAACCACAAAGGGAAAAAAATGTGTTATTGGTAAAAAATGACTTTCTGAAATAAATGAACCAAGCTCAGAAGTGATAAGTTTTATCAATAGTTTAGCACATTGAGTAGCACTGTTTTCCTCTATAATTTCTGATCTCCTGTCTGTGTTGTATCCCCTGGTCTTTACTTTTCACTTTTATATTTTTTTCCCAAATTTTCTGTTGGTCTATTCATCTTTTAAGCACTTAGTATTCATTACAACAGAGTTGTATATGCAAGGTCTAGCTTTAGGAATATCCTTGATAAATGTGATATTTACATTATACCTTTGCCCCTTAGTAAAAAGAGAATAGCATTTAATAAATTACTGGGGCCCTTGGATTAAGCCTCTCTCCTTTTCTCTGATATTGCTGAAATTGCATCAAATATTATTATAAGATCCTAACTGACTGCTACCTCTACTGTACCTCAACTTTATAACCCCTTGGATTCTACTGTTACAGCTGTGCACTAATTTTTAGTCTATTCTCCTATTCAACACTTGGTAGCCCTTTGCTGTCCACAGGGTACCTAGATGACTGCCTTGGATGTCTGCTGCTGCCCACAGATGCCCAGATGACTGTCTTGGGAGTCTACTGGCTCTGTTCATCAGCTAAGAAATAAAATAAGCTACAAATAAACACATTTCCTAAAGAGCCGCTGGGGAAAAAAAGAACATAAACTTAGTTAAGATGTGCTGTCTTCAAGATGCTGTCAAAAACCCAAATCGAAGTCTCCAACGCTTACAGCCCTGGAATAGGAACTGGGAGAACCTCCTGAATGGGCGATTAAGAGAAAATGCGGAAAATCAACAAGCAGTAGGTAATTAAAACTGTGGGACTGAGTGAGATCATTACAGTTCTATCCCTTTCTGCCATCATGCAAATGGCTCTGGCTCTCTACCAGAATATATCTCTTTGAGGAGAATATTTTCCCCTAGAACTTAAAATAGATCCAAGAACAAGTATCTTTCATAATGATTGTTTTTGTTTGAATGCATTATGTTGATTTTTACATGAGCTATAACTAGTTGCTTTCTTTTAACCAAGACCAAAAAAAACCCCAAAAAACTAAGACACAATCAGCAAATATCCTATTCTCTTCTTCTTTAAAGGAAGTTTGAAATAAAAACAGTATGAACCTTTTTTATATGCTTTGGGAAACTGAAGAATTGTCTGTAAAAGTAAATTATAGTTGCACCAAAGCTTGTATCTACTCTTGACATTGGCTTGAGAATTATCCTTCCAATCTTTCACTTGTGAAATTGAAGGTTACCTCTTGGTGGTGTAAGAAAGGCTTGAGCTCCACACTCTAGCACCAGGCTTTTGATCTGGGCAATGGGACGGTGATCATGCCTGTCTCACTACCATGGTCTCTAAACTACATTCGTTTGTCATGTACTTAGTTATCCAGGAATGTGTGTGACAATTCCTGTTATATCTCTGCAGTTACCAGTAGGTCTAAATTCACACGCATAATTTTATTTATCCATTGTCTCCAAGGAGAGCATTGTGAATTAGAAGGCTGTGGCATCCTTCCCCACTGCATGAAATTCAAACTCACAATAAAGGAACGTTACAATCACCAGATGCTGTTGACACAGTCAAACCCCTTTCATCTTCAAATCTTAAGCTCTTAGAATATGAAATTAAATAGAATTTAAGAACCACCTAGTCCTAGCACTAATCAGATGTTTGAATTCCTCCCCATCATTACAGCAAACAGTGGCTGGTCTTTGCTCTGTGGTGCCCCAGGGCTCAGCTAGGGTTGGGAAAACAGGCAAGTCTCAACGCTCCACTTCAGCCACAGAAACTCCCCACCTTCCACAAACTGGACTTCTATGTAAGTCTCCACTTAAACAGATGGATCTCAAGTTTTGACAGAGAAAATTGTTGAAAGTCAGTACTCAAGTGAAAAATCACTTTGTCTTGTTCAGTTAGTATTTATATGGCATTCTTCCTTTGTAAACAGGTGGTGTCTTTTTTCTTCTGGCTTCCACCAATAATTTTATCAAATCAAGAAGCTATAAGGAACAATGGACTTTCTCCTCTTGACAGTTCTCTTTTTCCAATTTTAGTTACTTCAAGAGTTGTTGTGATGTACCCCGCAATAACCAACTTTCAGCTTATTTTCCCTAAGCTCCTCTTTTTTTGTGTTGTTTTGCTTTAACTAGTACTTAGTTATCTTATGGGAGAGGATGAGGGTTAGGGAAGGGGTTCCTTTATTTGGTCTATTTGCAATTTAGTTGTCCTATTTTGTTACCTCCCAGTGTTTAATATGCTTTTAAAACTGTTTTTCAGTGCTTTATTTATATATACTAAACTACACATGTCTTTCCAACAGCTCTATGACATTTTGCATATGTATGAGAGTGTGTGTGTATGTATATGTATATATACATATATAATCTTCATTAGACTACCATCCAAATCAAGATGGAGAGCAATTCAGTACGCCCAGATGTTTCATTTGTGCTTTTCCTGTCAATACAACCTTCCATGAGTAATAGTTTTTATGACTTCTATTACCAGTACTTATATTTCTTATCAGTGAGATCATGCATTCGTCCTCTTTTATGTGTGATCTCTTTAGCTAAGCGTAATGTTTGTAAGGTTGCTCAAGGTTATGGAAGCGTGGTGCTCAACACTAAATGAGAAGTACACGGTGAATTCTGAAGCATGTGCAGTAGTGGGTTAACACTTCCTGTGCTCTGTACAGGAGTCATCCCTAAAATCCTTATAGTCATGTGACATGAATACGTGAAACTACATATTTATGAGGATCACAGACATAAGATGATTTGCAGTGGTAGGGATCAAACTGGAGAAGTATCCTTAGTCACCCCAAAAAGCACTCTAAGGCAATTCAGAAAATGAAGAAAAAGAAACATGATCAATGATGTTGTGCTTCCCAAAAAAAACCTGCCTTCCTGTCCCACTAGCCAAAGACTTCACCCTAGCTCCCTCCAACCCTGAGATTGTGCTTCTAAGAAGGAATAGGGGTGTCTTCTCATTGTTAGTAAACATGTCACACTTTTTCTACAATTGAGACATAAAGTCTTTTAAGGGTTCAATTTCTAGATAGCATGTAATAATCACACTCAATCACAAAGAGTCTTGTCTGAATGTATTCAAAATTTCTCATTTCCATGTCGCAGCATTCTGTAGTATCTTGTTGGTATTTCCTCTTTCTGTTTTGTACGGACCTTCCTGTGAATCCCAGGGTTGTTATTAAGCACCACCATATTCCTTCTGTTGACCTCAAGTGCCATTAGAGGCAAGAGCTATGAAAATGACAAAAATTCTCCTCCTTCTCTCTTTTTATAAAGAACCACTTACACAATTTTCCTTAAGAGAAACTGCTTCTGTACTCATCAAAAGCCCCCTGTTTTGCACATAAGTTACCAATAAATTCTGCTACTATTTCTACCTATTGCAGTCTTTGTTGGTTATGAAGTCATTTCTTTCTTTCTTTTTTTTTTTCTGTAAGATTTTAGCTCTGACTCACTGACACTGCCTTTGATTTTCTGGCAATTTCCAAATCTTCAAGAAAGATCTCTGTAATACCCTGTAATGCCCTGGGCTCTCAGGTCCTTAACCTCCGCCCAGGTGACTGTGACCTCTACTCTACTTCAGCCACTCATAAGGCTGTGCTTGAAACATAGGCCTTGTCTTTCTCTGTCACTGCCTCCCCCATATAAGCTCACTTTCAATATCTAGCTTCCACTTTTCAGCTTTTTTTGTATAGTTCCCCGATTGCAATAACACAGCCCCACTAAATCCTAGAATCTGTTTATTCTAACATTTTGTTTACAGTCCCTCATCTCCAGTCATGTCCCCACACCCACATTTCCCTGTTATAAATTCTTCAGTCTATCGTTACAGATTACTGTTTTCACATATTCTCAACCACTATGGCCTTCCTTCAACTGATAGCATATGCCCTTGACAAAAGTTCAACACTTTTAAAATCTAACTTTTTTGCCTACTCTGCACCCCTGTCGGCACAGTTAAAAGTAACTACAGAAGAACTCACAACCACATTGACAGGTCTTATTTTAAATTTATGATCCCTAGCCCCAAATGAACTGGGTTCTCGGGCATTACTCCCTGGGTCTCCTTCACCTCTGTGTGATCTCTTCCCTTCTCTCCTCATACTTCTTTATTTTTTCCTTTAGAAAAGAGGTCTCACCATGTTGCCCAGGCTGGTCTGGAACCTGTGGGCTCAGGCAATTCTCTCGCCTCAGCCTCCGAAAGTACTAGAATTACGGGCATGAGCCACCGCACCTGTCTTCTCCTCATACTTCTACACTTCCCGTTATACTAACTTTGGGGTTGGAATCTTGCTTCATACTGCACTGAGAAAGCAGAGAGAATCAGAAATGCCTTTCTGCATGCCCTCACGCCCACAAACCTACATTTGCACTGATCCACCCTACCTGCTTTTCTATGTGAGTGAACATCCATGCTCCTAAGTAGGGCAGAGCCCTTCTCTTTGACCTCTCAAGATTGTTGTATCTCTTTGTTATACATATTTCCTTCCCTACTGGGCTGCACCTGTCACTACACTAAAGTGCTTTTGTAATTCCTATTTTCTTTTAATAACACTTGTTCCTTCGTCTATTCATTTTTCTCTCCCTTTCACATACACACACAAAATTAAAGTAAGTCACTCACATCTTTTTTTTCCACTCACCCCAGTTGAGCTTTTGCTCCAATACCTCACAAAGACTGTTGATGTCGGTCACCAATGACCTTCACATTATGAAATTTAGTAGCCAGTTTTCATCCATGTCTGATTTGACCTATCAGTAGTATTCAGCACAAGTTAGACCACCATCCTGGGAACACATTTTTCAGTTGACTTTATATACACAAACTCTACTTATTTTCTCCATCACTCTCTGTCATGTCTTACTTTGTGCTGGTTCATCATCTTCTTCCTAACCTTGTACAACCAGTATTCACCAAGGCTCACTTGTTGATCATCTTCTTTTTTTATTTATATTTTTTTATTGATTGCATCTAGTTGATGATTTGGGTTATCATATATATTTAGTGATGTCAACATTTTCATATTCAGTATTGACAATTCTCTTAAACTTCAGAACTGTTTTTCTAATTATCTGCAACTTCATCTGGATTTCTAATGTTTGTCCCAAATTTAGTATATCTAAATCCCAGAATCCCTTTTCCAAATCAATCCAAATAAGAGACTTTATGTTTTGAGCAGTTTTAGGTTTACAACAATGCTCGTTAAAGAGTACAGAGATTTACCATACACTTCCTTTATCAACCTCCCCCACCATTGTGGTATTTTTGTTAACATCGATGGACCTAAGTTGACACATCACCATTACCCAAAATCCATAGTTTACACAGTTTAGATAGTTACATAGCTACATAGTTTACATTATATTGCATTACATTTGGGTTCACTCTGGTGAAGATGTAGAGTAACAGTAATTTCATTCATTGCTAAAGGAATGCTAATAGTACAGTCACTGTGGAAGACAGCTTCATGGTTTCTTACAAAGCACCCCATACTCTTAACATACAGTCTAGTAGTTGTGCTCCTTGGTATTTATCCAAAGGTATTTACCCAAAACTTATGTCCACACAGAAACTTACACATGAATGTTCATAGCAGATTTATTCATAAACGCCAAAATTTGTAGCACCCAAGATGCCCTTCAGCAAATGAATAGATAAATTAACTATGGTACATACAAACAATGGAAATATATTCAGCACACAAAATAAATTAGCTATTAAGCTGTGAAAAGACATCGAGGGACTTTAAATACATTTTACTAAGTGAAAGAAACCAATCTGAAAAGGCTACATACTGCACGAGCTCAACAATATGGCATTCAGGAAACAGCAAAACTATGAAGGTAGCGAAAAGGTCTATGGTTTCCAAGTGTTGGGGGATTGTGAGGGTTGAACTGGCAGAGCAGAGAGGATGTTTAGGCAGTGAAAATACTCTGTATGGTGCTATAATGATGGATACATAGGATTATGCATTTTTACAACACCAACAGTAAATCCTAATGTAACCTATGAACTCTGGAGGATAATGATGTGCCACTGATGGTTCAGTAGATGTACAGTTGTGTCACTTTGATGGGGGATTGATAATAGGGGAGAACTGAGCATGTGTGAGGTCAGGGGTCCGTGGCAACTCTCTGTACCTTCCTATCAATTTTTCTGTGAGCTCAAGATTTCTCTTTAAAAAGTAATGTCCTTAAACATTTTTGTCATTGACTCTTTCTTACTGATTTTTATAGGCTTTTATATTAACATTAGGTTTTTGGCTGATATGAGCATAAAATATTTGTATCAACTTGTCACTTAATGTTGACTTATTTCAATGCATACATTTTTATCTTTTTGTAAGTTTATTGATACATGTAATAGTTTTGGGGTTTTTGAGTCATATTTATGAATGATTTCCCATTCTAAAATTTTAAAATTATTCCAAATCTTCCCACATTTTATAATTTTTTTTAATTAACAAATATCTGTTTTAACCCAATTTATTTTTACTTAAAGTGTGATGTTAGGATTCAAATTTATTTTGGTTTCTGCTGACAACCCAGCTATACCAATGTCATTTATTCAATTCCACGTTCTACTGTCTTTACCATGTCCCAATGATATATTCAAACTGTAATATCACCCATTAATCCATGATATCTTATGTTAATCATTATACTTTTAAAATACATTTTAATGTTTAGGATAGCTACTATTCACTCATAATCTGTGTCCAACATTGTCAATGGTATTTATACTAGTTTTGCTTTTGTTTTTTGTTTGTTTTCTGTTTGCTTGTTTTCTGAATGAGCTTGGGATCATTTTATCTTATTTCAACATTCTAAAGGTATTAAAAGCTTAATATTATTTCAAGTAAACTAGTAAATGAGGAATTGCTTGCCTTTGCTCCCTTATGTACAATTTTCTTCATATCTAGTGTTCTAAATAATACTCCTTAAAACATAAAAAGATGCTCTGAATCAATTAACATGTTTTTGTAATGCCAACACCAACATTTTCTAGCCATGGAACCTTGAGCAAAGTTGGTAGCCTCTTTAAGTCTCACTTTTATCATCTATGAAATGAGAGTAAACTTAATGATAATCTAGGTTGCATGAGGAAGCTGTGGACGAGGTGAAGATGTTGTTAAAACTATAGCTTCACAAGATAAGAACTGATTTGTTTAAAATGTAATGGACAGTATCACTGTGAATATGAAAGTCAAAGAAATGTATGTTCATGTTACTCAGAATCAGGAAAATGGTAGACCATTCTCTGCTAGTTTTTATTATAATAGAATACTTAATATAATTAGTTATTTACGAGAGTATATATATTGAACAACACATTTTTAACAGAAACACACACGAACCAAGGTTACGTATTCACCAGTTGAAGAAAATATTTTGACCAAAGGTCACAGAAACCTCACCTTGTGTTTCCTCAGGGAACAATGGCCAGTATAAATTAACTCAGTGTCCAAAGTAACTTTGTAGAACACAACTGATATATGATCTTCTGAGAGTTTTCTTAAACTTCTCTGTGGCCCCACGAACTGTCTCATCCTCATATTTCATCTGTGGGATACTGCTGGTGATCATCTGGACACTGCATATTTCTTTCTAATCTTTCTGTTGTGGGGAGTGAAGCCAGCTTGTTTCTAAGTCACCATTTTGGAACCAGAAGCAAGAATGCAACTCATATGAGTAATAAGAATCATTTGTACTTAAAATTCCTTAGTAAAGCTCAAGTATTTAGAATTAATACTTAAAGAAAAAAACCTGTGTGTTAGATAAATGTTCTTTCTCTTGGAACTTCTTAGTCTTATAAAAAAAGTATTTCTTACTTTTATAACCTTTAGCAACTCCAAAAGAGAGGACAACATAAAAATTAAAATACTATACCTCATCATTGCATATTACACTCTGGCCATGATTTGCCTACTTCAAAGTGAGACCATAGTCAGAAAATCATTCCATCCATTCAGTAGCAGACATAGTTCAAGACTTCTCTGTAAGTTAAGCACGGCACGGGGAACTTGGGATATGAATACTATGTGCTGTCTGTCATAAAGAACCAGCAAAATTGCTGTAACAATTGATGGCAGGGAATTTCAAAGTAACCTACCTATCTTTAATGAGGGAAAAAATCAATAACATTAAAGTTTATAGAGAGGATATCACAAAGAAGCCTTGCCAACTATTGAGTTTCCTATTAGAACAGCATGACTGAGGACACTTTTTTTTTTCATCATTGAAAGGGCCAACTCCTGTTTGACATTCTTTATTGATGATTTTCCAATTCCAACTCAATTCTTTTACATTTAAAAAATACCTTGGTCTTTTTAAATTCTAATTGTAAAGTGGTTTATTATGTTCAATGTAGAAAACCTTTAAACATTCAGAAATATGAAGGGGAGGAATCACTAGTAATGATCCCTCTACAGTAAGCAATTAAGTAGCTGAATTTATTTAGTACCAAACACATGATAAATCCTATTCTTGGTGTTGTATATTTATTTAAACAATCTAATAAAGTAGTACTATTTTAGCCCCTTTAAATATAATAAACCTGTGTTTTTGAGGTTTGAAACAGACAAGTATTTTTTAAAACTGGTTTAAAAGGAGTATCAGGTTTATTGTGGAACCTAAATACTGAATTTCTACTCTACTGTTTATGTGATATTTTACATAAAATGTTTCATGACATTTTCAGTATCTAGGGAAAGTAATCTGACAAGAGTACACTTTAAAAATACATGGGTCTTCCAACACAGAAATCTAAAAGTTCGCCTGACATCTTTAAAAGGATATTTATTTATTTTCCTCCAGGAAAAGTGTGGCCTGGATGTTGGGAGACCGAATAAAGATCTTGGATTCTATCTAGAAAATTACATAAATGGACACTTTGAGGCTTCAGAGTAGCCAGACAAAACTGAGTTTTAGGTAGATCACTTTCGTAGCTCCGTGGGAAACAGATTTTAGAAGGACAGAACAAGTTTGAAGGCTGGTTCAGTAGAAAAGAACCCGTCAGAGATAGTCATTGAGTTCAGATGGTGGTGATGGAGGTAGTGAGAGAGAAATGAGACTGGACTATAGTATATAAATTGAGATCTTCAAGGCTAACACACTATTGCTGAGTGTTTGGGTATAATTTGTGAAACGCTAGATGACTAATTGTTTAGGCTTATGGCTTCTCAGTTTGAATCATCTTTTATCCCTTAAGTGATCTCGTGGTCTACATTCTATGGAGAAGGCAAATGGACGAAAACACCGTTTGTCAGCCCAAATGTTGACATCAGCCAAAAAATGCTCTATTTATTCTCCTACTTCCTGATCCTCTCATTTTCCAGCTCTGTTGCTATCAATAATTATCTCAGGTTGGACTGTGCCTCTGACCCCAATTCCCTGTCTAGAAACTTGAAGAAGTACAAATGGTTTTTTTGCAAATTGGCTGTTTTGGAGTAGAATGTGACTTGAAACTTTGCACAGGGCATGCTGTAAAATACAGATATTTCCATGTCTTCAATCTTGTTATTTCTGGGGAAGAAGACTGTGAATAGTACCTGTGGCTGCAATTTTTGAGAAGTTGTAGTATCATGGTATGTACTGCAACTTTCAGAAGACAAACCATTATGGAAAATCTTATTGAAAGAGTACAAGAAAGAAAATACGAATATAATAAGCTATTACACATAGTTTTTCAGTGACCTAGAGAAATTAGGCAGCAAAACATCTCACCTAATCCTCCCACATCAGCAAATTGGATCCTTAATGGCTTCTGTGTACTCAAATCCTGAACATATTTATTAGGAGAGTTATAGAACCAAACGATAACAACAACAACAAAATGTAGTAAGGGCACCAGCCATCCATCTTCTTAACCTTCATACTTGGTCCCAGGCCAAAATGCTCTCTATGTCCTAGAATCTGACCTCAGGATAGATAGGTGGAGAACAGAGCCATGGCTGTAACTCTGTCATTGGGCTACCAATTTAAGGAAAAGCCAGCGAGCTGATTAAATCATAAAACATCATCCAAATGAGCGGTATGCAAGCCAAAGAATCCCAAGCCTATAGCTAAGGGACTAATCCCTCCTATAATTTTTTTTTGTCACACTTGAGACATTAGAAGTCAGAACTTTCTGCTCACTGATTCCCTGCCACTGAAGTATCAACGATCATATCCATGGCATGCTTTAATTGGGGGCATTCAAGAAGTTAGGCATTAAAAGAAGTTTCCAATTTCTAAATATTTTAAATGAATTATCGTTCCTGGTGACTTTTAGTTTATCAACCTAGAATTAAAATAATAGGAAGAAAATCTGCAAATGAAAACAGCATTTTATTATTTTATTATTTAAAATAGTACATTCTAAAACTAAACATGCTGAACCATCTTACATTTCACACTTCTCAGAGAAGATAAGTAAAATATTTTTTAAAATTGATAGGCAGACAGAAACACAGAGAGAGAGAGAGAGAGAGAGAGAGAGAGAGTTGCAACAATCATTAGCATTAAACTGTCTTTGCAGGAAAAAAAAGTCAACTGAATAAAAAGCCAAAAAGCTGGCTTTTTTATTCTTCTATCTGAAAAGAACAACATGCAAAATAAATACATTTTCTTTCCTAAAATGCTTGCAAAGACATATTTCTTTAGGTGTTTCTACTTTTCTTTCCTCACTCTTTATAAATAGTATCCTATTCTTTCCTTAGTAAATTGTAAATTATTTGAAGGTGTGAGTATATTTTCTCTCCTCCTCCTATGCTACTCACAGAAAAGATGGTGAATAAAATTTTTGTCAGAAAAAATATAAAAATATATATCAGGAAAAGAGATGAAGGTTAAATGCATGTTGAGTTGTTATTGCATTGTATTCATTAAATCAGTAGCCACTTATTGAGTGCTTGTCATAGGCCAATATTGGACACCAAGATATTAACTAATATAAGACATTACCTTTATCCTCAAGTTCAGTGTAGAAGACCTTAAATAAGTCAAAAATTTTATAAAGTGTGATGCAGTCCTTCATAACAAAAACAAAAACAAGAGCAATAAAATAATAAAAGATTGAATACTTAAGTACCAAGAATTTAATCCAAAATTAAGTATGTTTGCCTACATAATCTCAGTTTATCCTAATACCATCTCAAAGAAGTTGGTATTATCTTCTTAATTTTGTAGGAAGTTAATAGATACAAGAGGTACCTTTATAAAGGTTATGTGGCTTTAAAGAGGCACAGTTAGGATTTGAGACTAATTTGTTTGTCTCCCAAACAAAGGCTCTAAGTAGCCATGTATGCTTCTTCTGAATAATAAAAGAAATGATTTTAGAATGCCCTTGGTAGTCAGAGAAGGGGCATTTTAAACTGCCTGGAAGGTCAAGGAGTGCATTCTAGAGAGGCCTGAAATGACTCATTCACACTTGTAAAAGACTAGTAGTTGTCAAATGACCACAGTGGAAGTTGTATCACAGGCAGATTCTGCAGCATCTATCAAAGTTTGATCATGAAGCCCATGCCACACATCTGGTAAGATGCCAGTGTTTTTGCTGGCTTAGTAGAAAGTTTTATCTGACAGTGGCTGGTGGGGCAGGAAGGTAGAGATGGAATCATGGACTTTGTGCACTTAACTAACTTTATGGTGAAAACTTTGGAGAATCCTTGTAGAAGGTACGTAAGGCTACATAGTCTTGCTGCTTGTAATGCAGAGCAGCAACTCCCCCAACCCTCCTCTTGTGTCCTTAGGCGAGAGATAAACACCAGGCGTGGAGAGAAGCCTTAGACATTGAGAAGATGCCTACTGTTTCGCATCTGTGGATAAAATATTGTGCAGATTATATAGCTGCAACTGGCTCCTGGGTAGTTGATACCTCTAATCCGCCTGCTATTGTTTTACTGAAAAATACTGTTTTGCTTAAAGTGACATTTTTTTAAAATCCACTCATTCTAGACATATTCCTACACTAGGTCCTAGAAACACAAAGATGAGTAAAACCTAGTCTTCGACTTGGAGAATCTTTTAATTTTGTGGAAGAGAAGGTGAGGTGAATAAATCATGACAGCAAAATGCTGAATGTGCTGTAAATAGTGGTAGGAAAATGAACTGTAAGGCAAGAGTCAAATAAGTAGTTCAGAGAGCAGGAGAAGGTTTTCCAGAAGAGGTCATATTGAAGACACTATTTCACAGAAATATTTTTCTGGCCTGCCTCCTTGCCATGTCCGCACAGAGTTACTGCTTTAAATATCAATCTCTAGCTTGTATCCTGCCCTCCAAGCCAGAACTGAATCAAGTATGCAAGTATTTGTCAAGTGTCACTCTTTCTGGCTGTGTGGCTTTGTGACTTGCAAAAAGGTATATGTATTTATAAGTCTAATTCAACTTAAGTAACCACTGCATTTGGCATCTTTGTAGATCCAAACTTCACCTTGGCCCACAGCTGCAGAAGGGGTGAAAGAGTAATATGTATAGAAACTCAGTGTTGATATACCTGGCTAAAAACTAGCAGAGAAGAAGCCCATTTATTATAATAAATACGTTCTAAAAGCATAATATAAATGTAAATGGTCGTTTTATGAAGTCAGTGAAGATACTAATGCATTTATGGCCAGTGTCAGAAGTTCAGTGGAAATGGTTCTATACATTGTGCTGTCATAAGTTCAGAAAGTCTTATTATAAGTAATTTCATCGATTTTTCTTTATAAAGACCATGGAGCATATATACTGCTTAATGTGGGTCAGAGCCTGCACTTCATGTAAAGTGCACATGCTATTGATTCCCAGGGTTAGGCATAAAAAAATTACAAGAGTTTTAGAAAGGAATGCATTTACGTATTTTAAAGAAAATCCTAGACTTAGAAATAGCTTTTCTTCCAAAAGTTCAAATAGGAAGTTAGTTATTTTGAAATTAGAACATACTAATTTACAGTGATATTATTATAAAGGATGGAAAGAAATAGTTCCCAATGCAATGCTAAGGTAAGGTTTTAAAATGAGAGTTAATTTATTTTTTCACTTTTCTAGAACACGGATGGTAGTACAATGTACCTAGTTACTGCCTTCTACTCATGGGTTTAGTCATACTCATATGAACTTTGGCCCAGGGACAGTCAGGAGTACAGCCAGTGTTACTGAGTATTCAATTCAGAAACAGCTCACAGGTCTAGCATCTAAAAAAGGAGATTCTGATGGTTTTGTGAGATGCTGTGAGTGACAACGTCCTGCAAATCCATTTGCCACATCCAACATCCTAGATCTTAAACACATTTCTGTGGTTTATTCATAAGCACCTTGGAATATTGCTTCTCAGCAAGCATTCTGATGCACATTTTTCTTGGAGTTTTGTGTTCATCTTCGAAGACACCTCTAAGATTTCCTTCAGAAATTGGCCTGAGTGAAACATTTGGAGACAATCTGTCTATTACTGTCTTCAGTCTATCATCCTTAATTAATTTACACAGTGCTCCATGTTTTAGGACATTGTCACATCAAAGTTTATTCATATTTGTAAACTAGGCTTATTTCAGTTCTTAAGAATAAGACAGAAGTTTCAGGAAACCAAGATCCACAGATTCTAGTGTCCCCTTCCTTCTCTACCCAGGGAATGCTAGGAAAAGATCAGAGAATATTGTCACTCCTATTTAACCTTCTCCAAACATATAATTATTTTAAAATTCTGAGCAGTCTGGGAGCCATTGGAACTGGCACAATTTGTTTGGTCTTGGGAAGCAGATGTGAAGGTGTTTGTCTACATCCAGCCCTGAAGTTATTAAGCCACATCTGGTACCTGCTTAAGAGTGAGAGTTCTTATGGTCCCTTTCATAGCCTCGTCTGGGGAAGAAATAGTTAGGAATAAGAATATCCAGTCTTAATCTTATTAAGTCATCAATGCTGGGAAATCTGATCTTACTTAATAAATCACTTTCCTTCTTCATGAGATAATAGTCTCACACTTTCTCTTTCTTCCTTAAATCTCAAGAACTTGACCCCTAATTCTTCAACTGATTGACTTTCCTTTTCATAGAGAAAACAGATACAAGCAGGAGAAAATCATATGGTCCTCCCACCATTGATCCTACAACCTGATCTGCACTAATACCCAAACATTTGTACTCTTTCTTAAAGTAATAAAAATAACCTTGTGTACAGATCCTATTCTTTCTTGTCTTTGGAAACAGTCCCTTATAGTATTTTTCTTCACCATCACTGTTTCTTGCCTTTCTGCCAGATGTTCCATTTATGTATTAAACATGTCTTAATTCTACCCTAATTAAGCTGAATATGGTGGCTCACACTTGTAATGCCAGCACTTTGAAAGGCAGGGGAATTGCTTGAGCCAGGAGTTCAAGACTAATCTGGGCTACATAGCAGGATGCCACCTCTATAAAAAAAATTAAAAATTAACTTGGAGTGGTTGCACATGCCTTAGTCCTAGCTACTCAGCAGGCTGAGCCAGGAGAGTCACTTTAGCCTAGGAGTTCAAGGCTATAGGAGCTATGATTGTGCCACTGTACTCCAGTCTGAATGACAGAGTAAGAACCTGTCTCAAAGAAAAAAAAAGATACTACCCAATTTTAAAATGTGCAAATATCCCTAAAAATACCACTCTATTTAATGCATAACACATTTCCAATTTTCACTACAAAACTATACAATTTCCTTTAAAAATATCAAAACTAGCTAATTATGCCTCTCTACTTCCCATCAATATTTTCCAAGCAGGTTTTCCTTCTCATCATCCCATTGGAATACCTCCTTCCATGCTACCTATGACATATCTTGCCAGAGTCAACAGGCAAGTTTTCATCTTCAACATGCTTAAACTTTTACCTTAGCTGACTGGTTGAATTTTTCTAAATGTCAGATAGATTTCATGCTCTAGGTTGTATAAATCTCCTATCACTTGATTTTCTTGTCTACCACATTGACTGTTCTTCCTTATCTACTGTCAGTTTTTGCTTCTCTCCTATCACACCTCTAAATATTGTGATGTCCAGGGATTTTTCCTCTATTGCCTTTTTTCTGGTTTAAGACTCTTGGGTAACCTCACTCCTACTCATGACTTCAACACTGTGCATACACTGATAACTCAGGTAACCTCATTCCTACTCATGACTTTAAATTCTGTACATAACTCCTCCACCTTGAATCACAAAGAAATAGAAACCCTGAACAAATCAATAGAGTAATGAGATTGAAACAGTAATTAGTCCAGATTGAAACAGTAATTAGTCCATCAAGAAAAAAGTCTGGGACCTAAGGGACACACAGCTGAATACTACCAGACCTACAACAAAGAGGTGCTACCAATTTTACTGGAGCTATTCCATAAGATTGAAGAGGAAAAAATCCTCCCTAACTCATTCTAAGAGGCCAGTATCACTCTGATGCCAGAACCAGGAGGAAAGAAATAACAAAAAAGGAAACTATAGACCAATATTCCTTAGAAGCATAGATGCAAAAATCCTCAACAAAAATTAGCAAACTAAATTCAACAACACATTAAAAAACAAACAAAAAAATCACAAGCAGGTAGGTTTTATCCAAGGGATGCAAGGGTGGTTCAATATATGCAAATTAATAAATCTGATCCACTATAAACATAAAAATAAAAATCATATGACAAATTCAATAGATGCAGGAAGAGCATTTGATAAATTCAGTGTCCTTTTATTATTTTAAAAAAAAAAAACCCTCAGCAAAATTGTCATAAAGGGAAAATTCCTCAAAATAATAATAGCTATATACGACAAATGAAGTCATCCTAAATGAAGAAAAGTTGAACACATTCCCTCTTGGAAGTGGAACAAGACAAGGATGCTCACTGTTATCACTCCTGTTCAATATAGTACTGTAAGTTCTATCCAGAGCAATCAGGTAAGAAAATAAATAAATAAATGGTACCCAAATTGAAAAAAGAAATCAAGCAATCTCTGTATGCTGACAATCTGATCTTATAGCTAGAGACCCCTAAACACACATGCTGGACTTGATAAATAAATTCTTTAAAGTTTCAGGATACAAAATCAACACACACAAATCTATAGCACTGCTACACATAAATAGAAATCAAGTTGAAAATCAAATTCAATAACTTAATTCAACTTACAATAGCACCCAAAAATCTAAAATACCTAGAAAAATATCTAAGGAAGTAAAAGATTGCTACAAGGAGAACTGCAAGACTCTGATGAAAAAAATTGCAGAGGACACAAACAGATGGAGAAGCAGCCCACGCACATGGATCAGAAGAATCAACATTATTAAAATTACCTTATTGCCTAAAGTAATCTACAGATTCAAGGCAATCCCTATCAAATTACCAGGGTTATTTTTCACATAATTGGAAAAAAAATCCTACATTCATATGGAACCAATAAAAAGCCAGAATAGCCAATCCTCAGCAAAAAGAACAAAGCTGGAGGCATTACTTGACTTCAAATTATACTTTGAGGATGTAGTAACAAAAACATCATGGTACTGGTATAAGTGCAGACACATGGATCAATGGAACAGAATAGAAAATCCATAAAAAAATAAATTCAAATAACCACAACCAACTGATCTTTGACAAAACAGACAAAAATATACACTGGGGGAAGGACACTCAATCAACAAATGATGCTGGGAAAATTAAATAGCTACAGTCAGAAAAACTAAACTTGATCCCTGTCTCTCCCCATATATAAAAATTAACTCTAGATGAATTGAAGACTTAAATGTTAGATCTGAAGCCATAAAAATTCTAGAAGAAAACTAGGAAATACTCTTCTGAACATAGGCCTAGGCAAAGAATTTTTAGCTAAAGCCCCAAAAGCAAATGCAACTAAAACAAAAATAAAGAAATGGAACTTAATTAAACTAAAAAATCTTCTGAAAAAACAAAAGAAATACTCAACAGATCAAATCACAACCTACAGAATGGATGAAGATTTTCACAAACTATACACTTGACAAAGGACTAATATTCAGAATCTACAAAAAAACTGAAATCAGCAAGAAGAAAGCAAATAACTCCATTAGAATGTGGGTAAACAACTCTCAAAAGAATATATATACCAATGACATATAAACATATGAAAATATGCACAGTATCACTCATAATCAGGGAAATTAAAATTAAAATCACATTGAAAAGCCACCTTGCACCAGTTAGTATTACCATTATATTAAAAGTGCAGAAAAATAGATGCTGGTGTGAATGTAGAGAAAAGGGAATGCATACACTGTTGGTGGAAGTGTAAATTAGTAACATTTATGGAAAGTGGTATGGAGATTACTTAAAGAACCAAAAGTACATCTACAATTTGATCCACAAATCCCACTTCCAGGTATCTATCTTAAGGAACAGAGGTCGTTTTATAAAAAAAGATACCCATACCTGCATATTTATTGCAGCACAATTCACAAATACAAAGTTGTGGAATCAACCTAAATGCCCATTGCCCAATCAGTGGTTAATAAAAATATGGCATATATGCATGATGAATTACCTGTAGCTATGTAAAAAGAGTAAAAGCATGTCCTTTGCAGCAGCATGGATAGATCTGGCAATCATCATCCGAAGTAAACTGACTCAAAAAACACAAAACCAAATATTGCATATTCTCACTCATATGTGGGAGGTAAATGGTCATAAACATGAAAGTAACAAACACTGGGAACATTAATAAAGGGAAAGTAGAGAGGAGGGTTAGGGTTCAAAAACTACCTACAGGGCGCAATGTTCACCATCAAGGAATGGGCTACCAGAATCCCAATATCCAACTCTACACAAAATGTCCATGTGCTCTCTTAATCTAAGATAAAAAATAAAATAAATAAATAAATACAATAAATACCATATGCAGTGATGGCTTGGGTAACTCATCCTTATTCATGACTTAAAAACTGTAAATATACTGATGACTCAAGTAACTCATACTTATGACTCAAACACTATGCATACAAGGATGACTAGGGTAACTTCATTCCTATTTGTGTTTTAAACATAGTCTTGAACTAGTGTCATCCACCCAGAACACTCTCTCACATTCCAGGCTTGTACCTCCAACTGTCCAGTCAACATCTCCCATTGGATGTCCAATAGGGAACTCAAACCTAACGTGCCCAAGATTAAATTACTTATTTCAACTGCCTTACATTAAATGGAGCCATCACCCACCTAGATTGTTGAGAATAATCCCTGATCCCATTCTTTTTCTTCCACCCTATGTGGTCCACAACAAATCCCTTCATTTCTCATCTTCTCCACTAACGTTATCCTTGCACAGGCCATCTCCACCTTTCATTGAACTATTGTAGCAACTCCACAATTCAACTCCTTTCTCTTAGCTTTGCCCTTGCATGTATTTCTGTATGGAAGATCCCCAAATATATGTAAAACATACGTTAGATCATACCACCCCCTGCTCAAAACTCCACTGGCCTCCTGTTGCACTCAGACAAAATGATTGACTGTTGCCAACGAGCACCTCATTTCCTCGCCAACCTCAGTTCTTCTCTCTCTATCCTCATGGAAGATGCCTCCGTGCTGGCTTTCAGTTGGAGTCTCACTGTGTCACTCAGACTGGAGTGCCGTGGCCGCTCCCAGCCACCGCAGCCTCCCCTGCTGGGCTCCGGCGATCCTCCTGCCTCAGCCTTCCAAGTAGCTGGAATCACACCTGGCTAATTTTTTGACTTATTGTAGAGATGAGGTCTCGCCAAGTTGCCCAGGCGGGTCTCGAACCCGCGGGCTCAGGCAATCCACTCACCTCAGCCTCCCAAAGGTGCGGGATTACAGGCTGAGCCACCGAGCCTGGCCTGGTTTTCTTATTGTTTCTTGAACAAACCAAACTCATTCTTTCCTCAGAGGTGTAACGCAGGTAGATCACTTGCCTGGAACTCTCTTGAGATAGCTCAGGGCTGCCTTGTTGTTTTGGTTCGAGTTTCAACTCAAAACTTATCTTCTCTGAGAGCCCCTTCCTCACTAAAATAGATGCCACTGTGCTTTCTCACGTAATCCAGTGTAATCTTTTCCATGACTCTCGTTAGTTCCTGAAATTACTTTCTGTAGGAATTTGTTTAAGTGTATCATCTGTTTTAACTCTGTGATAATGTGTATTCTAGGTGTAAGGGAATTTGTTCATCAAAGAATTACCCACGCCCAGACTGTGCACGGCAGACAGGAAAGGTTTTCACTGCAGATTCTAGAGACAGGTCTCTATTGTCTATTGACAACGTTAAATCAGCAAGCAAGCATCATTTCTGGAAAAAAAAGTTTCATGGTTATTTTGCTAGCATTGCATGTTCCATTTTGTGTGTCATTTAAATGTTGGTTTTAAGGGAAGTGTACACAAAGCTCTTACTCTACATGTAATGGGCACAATTTGCTAATCACATTTGTTTCCTATAATTTGAATACTACTGGAAGATGTCACGAAGATTTGACTACAGGCTTTGCACAGCAGTCACTAAGTCAAAACAAATGTTCACATGTTAAAATATTTATAATGGTTCCTGGCTTTTAGAGCAGACCACAAAGACCTATATAATCTTTATAGCCAGAACCTCAGATGTCTGCGTGAGCAAAAAATGTTACAAAGTATGGATCCTAGGCAGAGATTCTACAGGCTGCTGAAGAGCAGTAAGGAGGGGGTTGTGAGGAAGAAAAGAGGCTGGGGTCTGACTTCTTCAGCTTATAAATGAGATGGGTCAGGGACACCTAAAGCACTGTGTTTAAGGAAGTAGTCAAAGGGAGAATACAATAGCATAATATCATATATTTCATATTAATGTAATTATTATATGCCTTTCAAGAAAAGTCATCCGCAACCAACTTAAAAAAACACACTAGCATAAGCTTTTAGGTTCAGAGTATTCCTGAATGAAATCTGCAAACCTGGTCTGGAAAGCGTGATTTGATGACATGACTGTCCATGTGTCCACAAATGCAATTAGAATTCAATGCCATTACAACCACACTAAACAGACCATGATGGGCGTGGGCAGGAGGGTGGAAAATTCTATCGTTAAAAAATGATAAATCTATACATATAGTTTCATAAGAAAAGACATATCTATCTTTAAAATTCTGAAGGTGGAAAACAAAAACAAAAGCAACAGCAAAGGGGGAAAAAATGAAATAAAAGACTGGGCTGATTAAACATCTGAGTCCTAGTCTCAGCTCTGCCCCTAACAAGCCTTGTTTCCATGAATATATCACCAACCTCTCTAGACCTCAGTGCTCTATACTCTAAGATGTAAAGTCTGGACTATGTATTTTTGTATGTAAGATCCTCATCAAAAACAGTCCCTGCTCTGTGTTACCAAGGAAACTGTTTGGATGGTTATCTTCTGCCGAAGAAATAAAATCATTCCCTATACTTAGGATGTGCAGATGAGGCTGCTCATGTGAGTTTTGAAAATAGGTAAGTGAGCACATTTTTTTTTAAATAACCGAAACTGTGTTTGAAACATAATAGCAGGCTTTATTTAAATAAGTTCTACAAAGAAAATGATTTACCTTGCATACAAAGTAACTACTGATGTGTAATAACTCCTGATGCGTTAGCACCAAGATCTTCTCTAAAATTATCCATGTAATATGTAATCTATTGTCTTCACTAAGAAGCCAAAACAATCTGGAAAAAAAAGAATATTGTGAAAGACATTGACAGTATTACAATAATTGTACAATGTCCATTTATGAGTGAGAACATATGATACTCAGTAGTGGGAAATTGACAGTGGTGGGGGAGAAATTGGCAGTAGTGGGATTCTGCCAGGGGAGGGGGACACACCTCATCAACAAAGGTACCTGCATAATGTACATTTGTATACTTAATCCTGAATTACACCCCACATCTTTAAAATTAAAAAATCCCAAAAAAAATAAAGACATTGACAGGTAAATTTTCCCCAGAAATTAAATGATTATTTAATGTTATGCTGTGAGATACAGGGTCATTAGCACTATCGAATCACTGCATCCCATGAATGCTAATCTACCAAATGAAGGCATGTGTTTAGTTGGAGAACATAAAGTTACTCTAGTAAGAAGACAGAGAATTTAAAAATAAATGTATGGAAAACATTTGACTTTTCATTAAAGAAGTACTGTGTCTGAAATGCTGATTATTTTAACTATAAATCACCCAACTGACTCTCTTGTTGAAACCATTTGAGCTCAAAACTGATTTACTAAGAGTTACTACTAATTAAATGAGTTTTAAATGACAACTCCACAGTTGTCTTAAGAGGAAACAAAAGCAGATGTGCATACGATTCCTATCATCAAGGAATATTTACAGCCTATTAATCCTTTTCCTCCTTGCTTCACTACTTTTAGACATCTGAAATTTTTTTATGAACTGTACAAAAGGTCATGATTAAAACACGGAAAGTTTTCAGCATGTGAGGATGAAAGTTGCAGAATTTATTATACACCAGGAGTTAATAAAATGATTTCCTTTTCTTTTCTTTTCTTTTTCTGGCAAAGACCCTGAGTGCATTTACCTTCTTTTCTTTTCAATTCAATAGGCCATGGGCACCCTTAAGACAAAGGTAAATAAGTTCAGAGTATTAAATGACAGTAAGAAACATGACAAAGATTGCTTGTGCCATTCCTGAAAATATGCCCCATTTGTAAAATAAATGAGTGTGCAACCTTAGGTTCTGTTTGAAAGAAATATAGTCCAAATGTCATAAAAAAGGCTTCATTCACTTTAAAAAACAATGACTGAGAACTTCCTAAATGCAGGTATTGTGCTTTGTGCTACACAAATTCCAGAGTCTGCCAGTTGGACGTTTATAATGTTATAACGGAAGAACAAATATAAAATTCTATTCAAGGTCCAGTGAGATGAATCCCATAAACAAGAGGCTTCAGGGAGTCAGAAAAAGGTGACATTACTGTAATGTGGGAACATTAGGAAAACTGCCCACCTCCATTTTTGGTCAGGCCCCAATTTACTGCTAAATCATAACTGAGACAGAAAATAAATCATCAGTTTCAGTCTCATCTGATGAAGGTCTTTTTTCTAAATCTAAAATCCAACCAAATCTGGATACAATGTCTTCTAAGGCCCTTATCTGTTTCTTGAATTAGTCTAGTTGAAAAACAAGGTGTCACCCTGATTCCCCCCACGATGTGTCAGGTATTTGGACAGAGCCCTTTCCATCCTTCTGGGCTCTCACCAAATCCTTTCACTGAAGCTGAATTCCATCCCTTGTACATCTAGCCCATTGAGCAGGACCCTACGAGCTATGAAAAACTCTGTGAGAACAAATTGGCCCCCAAGTGTCTGACATAAAAGAGACTTGCTACTACAACACCCTGCCACACCATTGTTTCAGCTTCTGATACCAACAATTGTCACTCACACTAGAGCTCTAGATAATGTACTGTGCACCAACCTGGGTACTTGGGCTGATTTGTTGGTCTAGTTCCCATAATCAAATGTCCTTTCAGGATGCAAGCTTCCCTGTGTTGCTGTCCAGTCACATTTTAGCTCTGGACAACTTCACAGCAAGCCAAGTGGAAATAAGAAATTCTTTTCATCACTGGAGGCAGCATTTTAAAGTAATCTCTTTTTTTTCTCATAAGGGAAGATAACCTTTCTTGTTCAAATAAAATGCAAAATATGAAAAGTTTAGCTCAGGTGGGTGAAATAAATGTCTGGTTAGACTGAACAACTTACTAAGTACCCTGATCTTTAGCCATATGAGTTTCTGCTTCCCCCTGGTGTGGACACCACTTCTCACATTGCTTTTATTGCAAGGGAATAGTGCTTTACTCTGGCCCAAGAAAGTTAAAAATCCCTTCCCTTGATTCCTTTAATACAACTAAGAAAAGCCAGAATTTTCTATGGCCTTACTAAATTGTAAGAGAGAACAAATGAGAAATCATGTATACTATAGTCAGTATGAATATTTTGGCAAATAAGATCAGAGTTACTAACTAGCTCGTGCATTAGGACACTTGGGCACTAACTTAAGATGAAAAGTGAAACTTAACTCTAGGCCTGTGGTGGTTAATGCTAAGTGTCAACTTGACTGGGCTAAAGAATGCCCAGATAGCTGGCAAAACATTCTTTCTCAGTGTGTCTGTGAGGGTGTTTCTGGAAGAGATCAGCATCCAACTTAGTGAACTGAGTAAGGCAAGTGGTTCTCCCCAATGTGCTGGGCATCATTCGATCTGCTGAGGGACTAGATAGAACCAAAAGGCAGAAGAAGGGTGAATTCACTCTCTGTGCCTGACCTGAGTCATCTATCTTCCCCTGTCCTGGTTCTAAGGCTTTCAGCCTCAGGGTAAGACTTACGCCATCATCACTCCTTCTCCCCACTCTCAGGTTTCTGGTCTCAAAATAATTATGCCACTGGTTTTTCTGGTACTTTGACTTGTAGATAGCAGATCTTGGACTTTCTGACCTCTGTACATGAGTCAATTTCTCTTCTTTCCTTTCCTCTCCTCTGATACGCTCTCACACTCTCTCTCATTCTCTTCCTCTCTATGTTTGTCTGTCTATCTATCTATCTATCTATCTATCTATCTATCTATCTATCTATCTACCTAATTGGTTCTGTTTCTATGGAGAATACAGGTTAACACTAGCACCGAAGGACAACTACCATTTAAGGCTGTCTTGTGTGGGTCCTTGCTTTTTGGATCACTGCCTACCTACAAGATGTTACCTGTAAGGTCTGGTTCAGGAAACTAAGTAAAACCAAGTCAGAAATAGGGAGCTCCTTTTCTATTTTGGCATTCTTAGGTATCTAAGTGATTAGCTAAATTACAACACTGCCTCCAGTAGACCTTCTGTTCCTTAGCAAGAGTGCTAGACAAATGATTTTACTGTGTAAGTTCATCAGCATAGCTGTTAATTTAGAATAATTTATTATTTACTGTATCATTCAACCTCTAGATTTCAAGCTTCATGAGTACTGGACTATATCTCTTTTGCTACTGTATTACAGTACTTGGAAAACAGATGATCAAGAAATATTTGTTGTCTCATTGAGTGAATTAGAATTGCATATCAAATGTGAAGGAGGAAGAAGAAGGAAAAATTGTGTAGTGCCTTCCAACCTTAAACAGTGGGTAGGATTTTGATAAATGGAAATTTTGAGTGAGGGTATTGCAGACAGGAACAACTTAAGAGGATAAGAGTAGCATAATGTTACCTGTTTTGCAAAGGGTGAGTAATCCTGTCTGTGTCAAAACTATGAAGTAGAAGGACTGTCCATATGCACCGATTTTGTTGCAAGCCCTTTCAGATCATCTTTCTTTCTTTCTTTTTTAATTAATCGGTATTTTTTATTATGGGTTTGTGGGGTACAGTTAAGGGTTAGGTGTACAATTACGTTTCATTCAGGCACCCTGTTGATAAGAGGTGTTTTCCCATCCTCCGACAGATATTTGCTACTGTTAATCCCATCCTCCGACAGATATTTGCTACTGTTAATCCCATCCCCCTCCCCTCCATCGCTTCCCAGTACCGTCAGTCATTTTCTTATAGTATTACATTGGATGTTCAAGGTCCATTATATGAGTGAGAACATGCAATTTGGATCTTTGTTTCTGTGAGAGGTCACTCAGTATTATAGACTCTAGTTCCATCCAGGTTGCTGCGAAATTCATGATTTTGTTCTTTTTTATGGCTGCGTAGTATTTCATCGTGTATATGTACCACATTTTTTAATCCAGTCCTCTTTTGATGGGCCGCATGGTTGTTTCCAGGTTCTTGCTATTGTGAACAATGCTGCGATAAACATACGTGTGCAGGTATCTTTTTTATAGAGTGATTTGTGTTCTTCAGGGTATATTCCCAGTAGGGGGATTGCAGGGTCATATGGAAGGTCAATTTTTAGAGCTTTTAGGAATCGCCACACTGCTTTCCACAGAGGTTGCACTAGTTTACACTCCCACCAACAGTGTAGAAGTGTTCCCTTTTCACCACACCCTCTCCAGCAGCTGTTATTTTTTGAGTTGTTGATAATTGCCATTCTGACTGGAGTTAGGTGGTATCTCAGTGTGGTTTTGATTTGCATCTCCCTGATGATTAGTGAGGTTGAGCATTTCTTCATGTGTTTGTTGGCTGCTCGAATGTCTTCTTTTGTGAAGTGTCTGTTCATATCTTTTGCCCATTTTATAATGGGGTTGTTTGTTTTCTTCTTTTCAGTACGTTTCAGTTCCTTGTAGATCCAGGATGTTAAGCCTTTGTCAGACCTAGAGTTGGCAAATACTTTTTCCCAGTCTGTAGGCTGTCTCCCTGCTCTCTTGATGGTTTCTTTGGCTTTGCAGAAGCTTGTCAGTTTAATAAGGTCCCATTTGTCTATCTTCTCTCTTAAGTCCTGTGGGTTTCGGGTTTTGTACAGAATTGGATGCCAGTTCCGATTTCCATGAGAGTATTTCCTTCCTTTTCTAAGGTTCTTATGGTTTGAGGTTTTACATTTAGGTCTCTGATCCATTTGGAGTTAACCTTTGTGCATGGGGATAGATTGGGGTCCTGTTTCAATCTTCTGCATGTGGTCAGCCAATTTTCCAGCACCA
>NW_007241131.1:252865-263587 GCF_000164805.1 Carlito syrichta
TGAGAAGAATGTTGTTGGTAATTTAATGGGTATTGCATTGAATTTGTAGATTGCCTTAGGTAAGATGGGCAACTTCACAATGTTGATCTTAAGACCTTTAAAACCTAATTTGGTTACCTTCAGATTATTTTCCTCATGGTTTTTTTGTACTTTTCATTCAAGGAGACACATAATGAAACAGGAACTTGAAAAGGTTGTAAGTGCAGCTCTTGATTGAAGTGGGAAAAATAAGGGTAAAACATATTTTCTTGATGTTTCTAGAGCAGGAAGAAAAAATAGTATGAGGAAAAAACCCAGAAAACCTCTTCCCAAGGTAACCCAAGATAGTGCAAATAATAATAATAATAATAATAAATACCTTGGAAAAGAGAGAAGTGGAGGAAGTAAATGTAAAATCAAAAGGAAGCCAAGTAGTCAGATATCTTTTTAAATGTGCCTTTTTTCTTTTCAGCATATTTGAGTTCCTTGTAGACCCTAGATGTTAGACCTTTGTCAAATATACAGTTGGCAAATATTTTTTTCCCAGTCAGCTGGCTATCTCCCTACTCTCTTTATGGTTTCCTTGACTTTGCAGAAACTTGTCAGTTTGATGAGGTCCCACTTGTCTATCTTATCCCTTATGGCATGGGCATTTGGGGTTTTAATTAGGAATTGATTGCCAGTTCCAACTTCCATAAGAGTGTCTCCTGCATTTTCTAAGGTTTTTATAGTTTGAGGGTTTACATTTATGTCTTTGATCCATTGCGAGTTGACTTTGTATATGGTGATAGGTAGGGATCTTGCTTTAATCTTCTGCGTGTAGTCCGCCAGTTTTCCTAGCACCGTTTACTGAATAGGTTCTCCTCTTCCCAGTGGTTGGTGGTGGAGGCTTTGTTGAAGATGAGTGATTGAGAAATTGAGGTTTTGCTTCTTGAATCTCTATCCTATATTGTTTGTCTATATGCCTGTTCTTGTACCAATACCAGGCTCTTTTGATTAGCTTTATAATCAAAGTTTAAAGTCTGGGAGTGTGATGCCTCCCACTTTCTTTTTAGTTTTGTTTTATTTGCTGAGGATTGTTTTGGCTATTCATGGTTGTTTATGTTTCCATATTAATTCTTATATTGTCATTTCCAATTCTGAGAAGAATGCTGCTGGTAATTTAATGAATATTTCATTAAATCTGTAGATTGCCTTGGATAGAATAGACATCTTAACCATGTTGATTCTTCCAGTCCATGAGCATGGAATATTTTCCCATTTGTTTATGTCCTCATGATTTCTTTGATAAGTGTTTTGTAGTTTTCGTTGTAAAGATCATCCAGATCTCTGGTTAGGAAGATGCCAAGTATTTCATTTTGGTGTGTGTGTGAATGAGATTGTGCTTTTTTGTGGGGGGAGGTCTGTTTGTTTGTTGTTGGTATATAGAAATGTGACTGTCTTTTGCACATTAATTTCTACCCTGAGACTTTACCAAAGTCCTTTATCAGTGCAAGGAGGTTTTTGACATATTCTCTTGGGTTTTTGAGGTATAGAATCATGTCATCTGCAAAGAGGGGTAACTTAACTTCCCATTACAATGTGGATAAAAGATATGAATAGGCACTTCTCAAAAGAAGACATACCAGCAGCCAACAGATACATGGAAAAAATGCTCAGCCTCAATAGTCATCAAAGAAATGCAAATTGAAACCACACTGAGATACCACCTAACTCCAGTCAAGATGACCATAATCAATAGCCAAAAAAATAATAGATGCTAGAGAGGATGCAGTGAAAAGGAAACACTTCTATACTGTTGGTGGGAGTGTAAACTAATACAACCTCTGTGGAAAACAGTTTGGCAATTCCTAAAAGATCTCAAAAACGACCTTCCATACGATCCCACAATCCCCCTACTGGGAATATACCTGGATGAACTCAAATCACTCTATGAAAAAGATACCTACACAAGCATGTTTATTGCAGTATTGTTCACAATAGCAAAAACATGGAACCAACCATGTTGCCCATTGAAAGAAGACTGGATTTTTAAAAATGTGGTACAAATACATGATGGAATACTATGTAGCCATAAAGAAGGACAAAATTATGAACTTCACAGCAACTTGGATGAACTTAGAGTCTATAATACTGAGTGATTTATAACAGAAACAAAGAACTGAGTATCACATGTTCTCACTCATAAGTAGACCTTGAACAATTATCACAATACTATAAGAAAAGAATGTTCAGTAATGGGAAACTGCTAGTGGGGGGAGGGCGGAATTAGCAGTAATGGGATTCTGCCAGGGAAGGGAAGACACACCTCATCAACAAAGGTACCTGCATAATGAACATTTGTATACTTAATCCTGAATTGTCACATCTTTAAAATAAAAATTTTTTAAAAAGCAAAAAAATAAGGATGTGGCAGGATTGCTCATAAGTGTAATGCCTATGTTAGTATGTAGGCAAAAAAAGTTAAATACTCATAGACAAGAGCAAGAACTCCACCATGCTTTGTAAATGTGTTTTGGCATCATTCACCTCCTCCTTTATTTGCCTACTCTGTGTCCTGTACTATCTAGGTCATAGGGACATGGCAGGAAGAGACACTCCTGGGTTCCTGGAAACCTCAAGGAATTAGAGAGGTACTCACTAAATAAATAATTATGCCATTAACTAGTTAGTTATGATGCAACAGGGGCTCTGCAGGAGAATTATAAAGATTTTGAGATTAACTTGAAAAATTTTTTTTCATTTTTTTTATATCCTTTAAATTTTTTATTTTAAAATTGCAAGTTACAATTCAGGGTTAGGTATACAAATATTCATTGTGCAGGTACCCTTGTTAATAAGGTGTATCGCCCCTTCCAAAGGTAGTTTCCCACTACTGCTAATCCCACCTCCCCACTGCCCCACATCCCTGAAGTTTCCCACCACCGTCAATCCTTTTCTTATCATATTACGATAGTTGTTCAAGGTTGACTTATGAGTGAGAACATGTGATATTCAGTTGTTTGCTTCTGTGAAAGATCACTCAGTATTATAAATTCTAAGTTCATCCATGTTACTGTGAAGTTCATGATGTTCTTCTTCTTTATGTCTGCGTAATATTCCACTGTGTACATGTACCAAATTTTTTAATCCAATCCTCTTTTGATGGGCAGTATGGTTGGTTCCATGGTCTTGCTATTGTGAACAATGCTGCAAAATGCACACATGTGCAGGTATCTTTTTTATAAAGTGATTTGAGTTCTTCCGGGTATATTTCCAGTAGGGGGATTGGGGTCATATGGAAGGCCAATTTTCAGAACTTTTAGGAATTGCCACACTGTTTTCCACAGAGGCTATACTAGTTTACACTCCCACCAACAGTGTAGAAGTATTCTCTTCTCGCCACAACCTCTCCAGCATCTGTTGTTTTTTGAGTTATTGATGATGGCCATCCTGACTGGAGTTAGGTGGTATCTCAGGGTAGTTTCAATTTGCATTTCTTTGACAACTAGTGAGGCTGAACATTTTTCCATGTATCTGTTGGCTGCTGGTATGTCTTCTTTTGAGAAGTGTCTATTCATATCTTTTGCCCACTTTGTAATGGAGCTGCTTGTTGTTTTCTGTTTTTTTTTTCCTTTCAGTACATTTGGGTTCCTTTTAGATCCTAGATGTTAGGCCTTTATCAGACACGGAGTTGGCAAATATTTTTTTCCAGTTTGTGTGTTGTCTCCCTGCTCTCTTGATGGTTTCTTTGGCTTTGCAGAAGTTTGTCAGTTTGATAAGGTCCCGCTTGTCTATCTTATCTCTTATGGCATGGGCACTTGGGGTTTTGCTCAGGAATTGGTTGCCAGTTCCAATTTCCATAAGAGTGTCTCCTGCTTTTTCTAAGTATCTTATAGTTTGAGGTTTTACGTTTAGGTCTCTGATCCATTTAGAATTGATTTTTGTGTATGGGGACAGGTAGGGGTCCTGTTTCAATCTTCCACATATGGTCAGCCAGTTTTCCCAGAACCATTTACTAAATAGGTTCTATTCTCCCCAGTGGTTGGTGAGGGAGGCTTTGCCGAATATGAGTAGGCTGAGAAATTGAGGTTTTGCTTCTGAAATCTCAATTCTATTCCACTGGTTCTTGTACCAATGCCAGGCTGTTTTTATTATTTTAGCTATATAATAAAGAATAAGGTCTGGAAGAGTGATACCTCCTGCTTTGTTTTGTTTTGTTTTGCTTTTTGCTGAGGATTGTGTTGACTACTCGTGGTCGTTAATGATTCTATGTGGATTCCTGTATTGTTGTTTCTACGTCTGAGAAGAATGTTGCTGGTATTTTGATGGGTACTGCATTAAATCTGTAGATTACCTTAGGAAGAATGGACATCTTAACAATGTTGATTCTTCCAATCCATGAGCATGGAATATTTTTCCACTTGTTTGTGTCATCTTTGATTTCTTTGAGCAATGTTTTGCAGTTTTTATCGTAAAGGTCTTTAATGTCTCTGGTTAGGAAGATGTCAAGGTATTTCATTTTGGGGGGGCTGCTGTGGATGGGAGTGTGCTTTTCATTTGGGTTTCTGTTTATTTATTATTGGTGTATAGAAAAGCGATTGTCTTTTGCACATTCATTTTATACCCTGAAACTTTGCCAAAGTTCTTTATTGGTGCAAGAAGGTTTTTGACAGATTCTCTTGCATTTTTGAGGTATAGAATCATGTCATCTGCAAAGAAGGATAACTTGATTTTCTCTTTTCCTATTTGAATACCCCTGATTGCCTTTTCTTCTATGATTGCCCTTGCTAGAACTTCCAAAAGTATGTTGAACAGGAGGGGTGAGAGTGGACATCCTGGTCTTGTTCCGGTTTTCAGGGGAAATGGTTCCAACTTCTGTCTGTTTAGCAGTATGCTGGCTGTGGGTTTCTCGTAGATGGCTCTTACTATTTTGATGTATGTTCCATCTATGCCTAGATTTTCGAGGGTTTTTATCAAAAAGCGGTGCTGGATTTTATCAAAAGCTTTTTCTGCATCTAATGGTATAATCATGTGGGTTTTGTTTTTACGTCTGTTGCTGTGTTTAATTACGTTTATGGTCTTATGAATGTTGAACCAGCCCTGCATTCCAGGCATGTGATGGTGGATATTTGATATGTGTTGTTGAATCTGGTTTGCTAGGATCTTGTTGAGAATTTTAGCACCTATGTTCATTAAGGATATTGGCCTGTAGTTCTCCTTCCTTGTTGGATCTTTACTTGGCTAGGTATCAATGTGATGTTAGCTTCATAAAATGATTTGGAGAGAGTTCCATCTTTCTCAGTCACCTGGAATACTTTCAATAGGATTGGTGTCAGTTCCTCCTTGTATGTCTTGTAGAATTCTGCTGGAATGTCATCTGGTTTGGGTTTTTTGTTTTCATTTTTGTTTGTTTTTTGTTTTTTTGTAGGTAGTTTTCTTATGACATTGTCAATTTCCTGGATTATTATTGGTCTTTTTAGGATCTTGATTTCTTCTTGTTTCAACCTGGGGAAGTTGTATGATGTCAGAAAGTCCTCCATTTCCTTTAGGTTTTCGACTTTGTTTCCATGTAAGTGTACATAGCCGTCTCTGATAATCTTTTGTATTTCTTCAGGGTCAGTTATCTTTTGTGTTTCTGATTGAGTTTATTTGGGTTTTTTCTCTTTTTTTCTTGATTGGTCTAACTAGGGACCATCAATCTTGTTTATTCTTTCAAAGAACCAGCTTTCTGTACATTTATTTTTTGTATTATCTTTTTGTCTTCTATGTCCCAGATTTGGGCTTTTATTTTGGTGATCTGGTTTCTTCTGCTGAAGTTAGGGTTTTGGTGGTCTTGCTTTTCCAGCTTCCTTAGGTGACTTGCTAAGCAGTTAACTTGTGATTTTTCCATTTTCTTCATGTGTGTTTGTAGAGATATGAATTTCTCTCCTACTATTGCATTCATGGTGTCCCAGAGGTTTTGGTAAGATGTTTCTTCATTTTAATTTGTTTCCAGGTATCTTTTAATCTCCGTTTTGATTTCCATGTTGACCCAAGAGTTGCTTAGCACCATGCTGTTTAGTGTCCATGTCTTTGTGGGTTTGGAGGGAGCTTGTTGGTGTTGATATTTATTTTTATTCCACTGTGGTCTGAGAAGGTGCATGGCAAAATTTCAATCTCATGAAATTTGTTTATGCTTGATTTATGGCTGAGGAAGTGGTTGATCTTGGAGTACGTTCTATGTTGTGATGAGTAGTATGTATATTCTGTAGTCATTGGATGGAGTGTTCTGTAGATATCAATTAAGTCCATTTAGTCAAGAGTCACATTGAGGTTCCAGATCTCCTTGCTGATTATTTGTCTTAATGATCTGTCTGGGGTTGTGAGTGGGGTATTAAAGTCCCCAGCTATGATAGTGTTGGAGTCAATATCTTTTTTAAGCTTGTCTAGCAGCTGCTTTATGAAATTTGGTGCTCCTCTATTGGGTGCATATATGTTTAGAATGTATATTTATTGTTGATGGATTGAACCTTTTATCATTATATAGTGACCTTTTGTATCTTTTTAAATTTTTTATAGCTTAAAGGGTATTTTGTCTGATACTAAGATTGCAACTCCTGCTTTCTTATGTGTTCTGTTTGCCTGAAATTTTGCTTCCCATACTCTTACTTTGAATCTGTGAGTTTCCTCTCTGGTGAAATGCTTCTCCTGGAGACAATACATTGTTGCCTCATGATATTTTATCCATTTTGCCATTCTATGTCCTTTTAGTGGTGCATTTAGTCCATTCACATTTAGGCTAATTGTTGAAATGTGAGAGTTCATCCCTGTCATGAGCTTCTTATTGCATTTATTTGTTGTCTTTCTTTTGATTTGGGGGTTGATTCATGTGTTTTCAATCTTTTTCCTGGGCTCTTGTGAAGAACACTGTCATTCCTTTTTCCCTTTCTTCTGTGTTTAATACTTTTTTAAGTGTTTCTTGTAGAGGTGGTCTAGAGGCAGTGTAAGTTCTTAGGGATTGAATGTCTGGGAAAGATTTTAAAACTCCCTCACTGACGAAGTTCAGTTTAGCTGGATCAGTTATTCTTTGTTGAAATTACTTATCTTTGAGAACTTTGAAGAGTGGGCTCCAAGCTCTTCTAGACTGAAGTGTTTCCGTAGATAAATCTGCTGCTGTTCTAATTGGTCTTCCTTGGCAGGGAGTGTGACCTTTTTCTCTTGTTGCCTTTAGGATTTTTTCTTTTATACCTACCATATTAGGCAGATTACTATCTGTCTAGGAGTTGTTCTTCTCATTTATTGTCTTGCAGGGGTTCTCTGAATCACTTGTGTTTAAATGGTCACATCACTGATGAGATGAGGGAATTTTTCTTGAATAATTTCATGGAATGTTTGTTCCAGGATAGTCTCTGTCCCTCTTTCTGTCTCAGGTTCAGCCTCTTGAAATAATCACTCATCTCTTGAAGGTTTTGTTCTGCCTTTTTAAGCTTCTTGTCTAGACAGTTTGGGTTAGTTCTATATTTTGATCCTCAAACTCTGAGATTCTTTCTTCTGCTTGGCTAATTCTGCTTGTCAGTTTGTTATTTATTTCATTCACAGTATTCTCTACTGCTGTTATCTCAATTATCACCTCCTTCCTATTTTCCTCTTGTCTTTCTTCAATTCTTTTTATTCTCTCTATTAATGTCTTGATATCTGGGTTTGTGGTTTGAGACCAGTCATTCTGAGGCTCTTCATTGTTTGCATTCTGAAATCTGTTTTCTCAGTGTCTGAACTCCCAGGGTCTGTGTGAGACCCATATTATCTTTTGGTTTTTCTTCATTTGTATGAATTTCCTCTCCCTCCCCCCACCTTTTGTCCTACATCTTCTTTAATTCTGTTGTTCAGGGATGGTGGGACTGCTTTTACTTCTGTTTGCTAAGTCTCCTTTACTTCCTTATGTGAATTCTCTGGCTTTGTTCTATTCTGAACCTGGACTATAGATTGGGGGCTGTACTTTTTGCAGTTTTAAGATTTAATTGAGGGGGGAGTTCTGTTTTAAAATCTATCTGCAGATCCCCGGATCCACCAACATGTGTATGGACTCCCTGGAACCCACTTCCCCCTGCCTTACAGTCTGTCCATGCTGTGAGGGTATGAGTTTGCTCCCTGGAAGAAAATGAGGTAAGAAAAAGTAAAGGAATGGAAAAAGGGAAGGTAAGGAGGGGGTAATAGGATGGTGGAGAGAGAGAAGAGTAAGAGGGAAAACAGACAGATGTACCAACTATCAAATGAAAAAAGGACACAAAGACAGCAAAGATTTTTTAAAAAACTAAAACAAACAGATCATCATACAAACACACAGTTCAACAAAAACCTGCCTATTGATGTACTCTTCCCATACACAAACAGGAAGTCTAGAGAACAACAAAAAAATCAGTAAAATAGCATAAACAAAGCAAGTATGAAAACCCTATCAAAAACAGAAAAAAAATATTAAAACAAAAGTGAGCAAAACAAACAAACTCAAAATAAAAATAAATAAAACAAGAAACCAAGCTCTCTCTGAGGTCATTCCTATAAGTCCAACATCCTTTCAGCTCTGCTCTCCAGCCTCTTCCCTCTGCTCTCAGCACAGGCAGTTAGGGTTGCTCACAGCTTGGGTCAGATGCCCCAGGCCTACTTTGGAAGGAAGGTGGATCACACCTAGTCACCCAGCTTGCCCATCAGGTCTGCCACTCAGATCTGACTGTCTGTGTTGGATCCAGCATGGAGGAGGGGCTTCTGTCTCTCCCAGTTTGGTGAAATTAGGTCCCAAGTTGGATGCTGGACAGAGCTGGGTAGAGCTGAGCAGGGAATGCAGATCTCTGCCTGGTCCTGGGACAGAGAAAATGGCTGCAGTTGGCATTTCCTCACTAGGAGGTGGGGCTTCTCTCCAGCTCTCCCAATCTTCTCTCTCCACCATCAGATCAGGGATCCAGCCACTCTGCTGTCACAGGTGATGGTGTGGGCCAGGCGCCAGGTGATGAGAATCAACTGGATTCGGTAAGCTTCTCTCAGGACGAGAACAACAGACACCCATATGCCGTGCTCCAGTCTCAGGGCAGTAGGGGACTGCAGTCACCCTCAGAGGGTGGTCCCAGGTGCATGAACTTGAGTCTCCCCTCAGATGGAACACCACTCTCCCACCAGTGCATGCCTACTCATGCAGAGAGTCTCTATGGACACTTGCTCTTGTAGAGGCTCTCACCATCTGACCCCAACGGTTTCAGTCTCAAGCTCCCCCCCAACTGGAAAATTCTTAGTCTACAAAATTAAAAAAGACTTCCCTGAAAAATCAACATTTTACTATGCAAGAAATCCATGGATGATTGTTTCATAGTTATAATTTGATGTTCCTCTGATGCATCCCACCATAATATTTTTTTTACATTTAAATATTATATTCATGACTTCTCAATCATTGCTTGTGGAGCAAACACCAATGAAAGATAGTTACTCTCCTAGGATGAGAACATGGATAATAACTCTGGACCTAAATTCACTTCTGATCATGTTGAGAGTCGCTCTGAGTAATTTTCCATGTTGTCAGACTTAAGCAATAAAGCAATGACAGAAAAATTATGGTTCATAAAGATAATGATGATAATAATGGTCAATACTGCACATATAGCATGCCCCACATACTGTCTAAGTATATTGTGTGCATTAAATAATTTCTATTAATGAAGAATTACAAATTTTAAGACATTCATAATTCAAGCTGAAGAATTAGGCTAAAGAAAAGCAAAGTACACTTTCTTATATACTTTAAGTTAGCTCCAACTATTTCTCAACAAAATATCTCTAATATATAAATTTTAATATAATAATTTAAGACTGATTTTCTTAGTCCTGTTGTAACATTTTACTTTTATATAGTTTGACGTCTGGGTTTCAAAACAAAGCAAGGAATTGTTCTCAAGAGGACATCGACTCAGAAGAAGTATATATAAATGAGACATCATAACTAAGAAAACAGTCATTCTTTTTTTATTTCCTCAACTTTGAATTCTTTGAATTATTTGGCTTGATCACATGACTACTAAAATCTTTATCATATTTCACAGTGTTATAGTAAGTAACACAAGGACAATGTATTTCACTGGCGGATGACTCTGTCTCCCCATTGAAATGTTTACTATACTTAAGAACTAGCATTGAATATTAAATTAAATGTGATACTTTTTATATATATATAATCAATATTTTTTATTATGATATTGTGGGGTACAGTTAAGGGTTAGGTATATAAATACATTTCGTTCAGGCACCCTTGTTGATAAGAGGTGGTTCCCCATCTCCAGACAGATATTTACTACCATTAATCCCATCTCCCTCCCCCACTATAGTTTCCCACTACTGTCAGTCACTTTCTTATAGTATTACATTGGATGTTCAAAGTCCACTATATTTGTGACAACATGTGATACACAGATCTTTGTTTCTGTGAGAGGTCACTCAGTATTATAGACTCTAGTTCCATCCAGGTTGCTGAAAAATTCATGATTTTGTTCGTTTTTATGGCTGCATAGTATTTCATTGTGTATATGTATCATATTTTTTTATTCTAGTCCTCTTTTCATGGACAGCATGGTTGCTTCCAGGTTCTTCCTGTTGTGAACAATGCTGCAATAAACATACGTGTGCAGGTATCTTCTTTATAGGGTGATTTGAGTTCTTCAGGTTATATTCCCAGTAGGAGGATTGCAGGGTCATATGGGAGGTTGATATTTAGAGTTTTTAGGAATCGCCACACTGCTT
>NW_007241132.1:0-527 GCF_000164805.1 Carlito syrichta
TCTCTTAGTCCTGTGGGTTTCGGGTTTTGTACAGAATTGGATGCCAGTTCCGATTTCCATGAGAGTATTTCCTTCCTTTTCTAAGGTTCTTATGGTTTGAGGTTTTAGATTTAGGTCTCTGATCTGTGCATGGGGATAGATAGGGGTCCTGTTTCAATCTTCTGCATGTGGTCAGCCAATTTCCCCAGCACCATTTACTGAATAGGTTCTCCTCTCCCCATTGGTAGGTGGTGGGGGCTTTGTCGAAGATGGGTTGGTTGAAAAATTGAGGTTTTGCTTCTGGAATCTCAATTCTGTTCCATTGATCTATATGCCTGTTCCTGTACCAATACCAAGCTGTTTTGATGATTGTAGCTTTATAGAAAAGTTTGAAGTCTGGTATTGTGATACCACCTGCTTTGTTTTTTTTTGCTGAGGATTGTTTTGGCTATTCTTGGACGTTTGCGTTTCCATATGAATTCCTGTGTTGTTTTTCCTAGGTCTGAGAAGAATGTTGTTGGTAATTTAATGGGTATTGCATTGAATTT
>NW_007241133.1:0-8489 GCF_000164805.1 Carlito syrichta
GACAGAAACAAAGAACTGAGTATCACATGTTCTCATTCATAAGTGGACCTTGAACAATTATCGTAATTCTATAAGAAAATGGTAGTAGCAGGAAACTGTCAGAAGGGGGACCGGGAAGGGGATTGGCAGTAATGGGAATCTGCTTGGGGAAGGAGGGAGCACACTTCATCAACAAGGGTACCTGTATAATGAACATTTGTATACCTAACCCTGAATTGTAACCCACATCTTTAAAAAAAATTAAAAGAAAAAAGGAAGATCTATTTTAAGAGATGAGTTGCATTTCTTTTACTGCTTTCAAAATACTCTGTGTCTTCCTACAATTTGATAATAATATTTCTCAGTGTAGGTCTCTTTTTGTTCATCGGGCTCCATGAATGTGTATATTATTGCTTTTTTCCAAATTTAGGAAGTTTTGACCACTAATTTTTCTTATATTCCTTCTGTCCTTTTCTGTCCTTCTAAAAATTCCATTATGCTTATGCTAGCACACTTGATGGTTTCTTAGGCTCTTTTAATTTTTGTTCAATCTTTTTCTCTATGTTCTTCTGACTGAATAATCTTAAGTACCCCAACTTTTGACCACTGATTCTTCCTTCTGCTTGAATTTGTTTGTTGAGTCCTTCTAGTGAATTTTTAATTTTAGTGAATATAATTTTCAACTCCAGACTTTCTATTTGATCTTGTTTTATAATTTTTTACATATTTATTGATGCTCTTTATTTAATCACATTTTTTTTCCTCATGGTTCTTTTAGATATTTGAGCATGCTTTCCTTTAGCTCCTTGAGCATATTTAAAATATGTGATTTAAATTCATTGTCTAGTAAGTTCAGTATATGATCTCTCAGAGACCATTTATATTATTTTTATAGTTATAGCCTCCTCTCTATTTTTATATGTATGAGCCATGTTTCCTAATTATTTTGCATATATCATCTTTTAAAATTGGTAACTGAATATTTTAAATATTATAATGGAAAACTATGGAACAGATTTCTGTCCCCTTGTCTTTGTTTTTGGTGATTGTTATAATTGCTATTGTTTGTTTACTGACTTTTCTGAAGTAATTTTGTGAAGTCTGTATTTTTTGTTGTGGGGAGTGACTAAGTTTCTATTTTGTTAATTTATTGGCAGCTAGTAACTGAACAGAGTTAATCTTAAACATCTAAAAACAAAAAATAACTTTCATATCCTCCAATATTTGCAAATGGACTCTGAATATATGTTGGGACAAACTAGCACTTAGCCAGGTAGCTGATGACTCTGTCTTACACTTTATTTCCTACATGCATGTAACTTGAAGGTCAGCAAGAGGTGAGAGCTTAGGGCTTTCTTTGTTTTTTTCCTAAGCATGCTTACAGCCATGAGCATGCACAAGGACTTTTAGGTTCCCAGGAATACGTCAGAGTTTTTCAAATCTTTCTTTCCCAATGTATCTCATTTTCCAACCTTTCCTCCCAGGTTTTGGTCAGTCTATTGTTTGCTGCAACTGTGATCTATTACTATAAACCACAGCAATTAATACATCTGCTTGCAAACTTTTCAAATGTCACTTGAGTAGCCATCTCAGCATTAAGAAAGTTCTGAGTTAGGTGAGATAAAGGAATTCCATTAAGCTGGTCCTCCATGAAATCACATGACAGGTCAAAACAGACAAATTTAATTCTTTGTAAATGAGATCCATTTTGTGCCCTCTGGTACCAGTACTGGTACCAAAACATGCAGGCTGTTTTTTACCGGAGAGACTGAACTAGGGAGTCAAAGATGGTACCATAGTGAGCTACAATGCCACAAATCTTGCTGTTCTAACCAACAGCAGCTGGTTTTGCTTAAGATAGTTTAAATCTGGCTGCTTAAGGTTTTTGCTTAGTTTCCATAGTCTTGAAAAAGTTTATTCTGGTATTTTTGCCAAATTTTTCATTGCTTTTATGAAGAGATGGACTTGTGGAGTTTCTTACTCTATCGTTTTCACTGACTCCATCATTTTCAATAATGTTTTATAGCTTTTATTACTTGTTCATAATCTAATGATTAAGTGTGAAGTTGAAATACCAAAGATATCATTTTCTTCTTGGGATAACATTACCTAAGAAAAGCATCTCATCTAAAAATTTTTTTTTTTTTTTTTTGAGTTGGAGCCTCACTCTGTCGCCCAGACTGGAGTGCAGTGGCCGCTTCCGGCCACCGCAGCCTCGACCTGCTGGGCTCCGGCGATCCTTCCGCCTCAGCCTTCCAGGTAGCCGGAATTACAGACATGCACTACCATGCCCAGCTGATTTTTTCATTTATTGTAGAGGTGAGGTCTTGTTGCCCAGGTGGGTCTCGAACCCGCGGGCTCAAGCAAAAAAATTTTTTTTAAGTTAAAAAACATAAAAGCTACAAACCAGATTTTTTTCTATTCCACAAATGAAAACAAAAGATACATAGAATTTAAAAAATAAAATTTGGCCATAATAAAAATAGATGTAGTCTCCAATTTTAAACAACCTAATTTACAAATGTATTAAAATATGAAATAACTAGGCACTGTCTGCCATTCCTTTCCTCTTCTCATTCAAATGATGATTATAAAAATAATAAATACCAATAAAGAACTCATTGTTAATTCACAATGTTCTTATTTAAAAATTCTGGGCCATGTTTTTTTTTTTTTTAATGTGACTCACAGGTCCAGACATGAAGAATACAGTCTGAATAGAAACAATATAAAAGAAATGTATGTGATGAAATAGTATAAAAGGAAGGGAATCTGTAATACAGTTAAATTGTTGAAAACAATTTAGCAGACTTTTCACTTTGCCAGACCTCTTCCATAATCCTACACTCTCATGCACTCCCTTCCTCTCCCATTAATCATACAGATCTGATCTAAGTCACCAATACTCTAGCAAGGGTCATTTCAGAGCTCATTCTTGTCTGGAAGAGGCTGTTGGTAACTGGAGCTACTAGATTCTAAAAAGCATCTTTAGTTGAAATAATAAATTAATATTATACATTTATAACGGTATTTTCCAACATAATTTTCCATTGTAATAAATTAATATTTTTAACTATATGGGCTAAAGGGACCTCTGTGTATTACTCTGAGAATTTTTAAAATATATGACTATATAGAAAGAGGGATATAGAGATTTAGATAGTTAATGTGAAGAATAAAACATTCATATAACAGACTTCAAATAAACTTTTTAACCTTATTTACAAATCATAGAGTCTCCATGTATCAGACATCTCTTATACTCATATACCATCATGGATTCTTATGCAGCCACATGAGCAAACAGTTCTGCTTTGGCTTCAGTCAGTTCTTTGCAGAGATAAATAAAATTATTTTATTTATTTATTTTTGTCGGGCAATGTCTCATTCTTTCACCCAGGCTGGAGTGTAGTGGGGGTGATGATGATTCACCACAGCCTTAACCTCCTGGGTTCAGGAGATCCTTCCACCTCAACTTCCTGAGTAACTTAGACTACAGGAACATGTCACCATACCCAGATAATTGTTTTGTTTTTTGTGGAGATGAGGTCTCATGTTGCCTAGGCTTATTTCCAACTCCTGGGCTCAAGTAATCCTTGCACTTCGGTCTCCCAAAGTCCTGGAATTTACAGACATAAGTTGCCATGCCTGGACAATGTGCAGGTGTATCTTGACAACACTGAGCCTCAGGCCCCCCATGGAGGCTTCTGCTGACAGCTGTTGGGGTGGAGAACACTTTCAACACCTGAGAGCTGCCTGGGAATACTCCAAAGGATAGACTGAATGATGGGAGACAGGAGCACATGGATAGATGCTTCCTCCTTTCTTACCCTATAAATAAAGTCCTTAAAATATGCTTCATAAATTTATTCAAAAAGTCTTATGGTATTTACCAAGCACTATAGCAACAGTCAACTGAGCAAATATCTTTCTGTTGGTTCTCTCTCCTTTCTTGCTTCATTTCCCCATCTCTCATTTCTACTCCCTGGATCACATTTTTCAGTAATGTACACCCACCTAAGATTTTGTTTCAGGTCCTGTTATCTGGGGGACACAGTTGAAGGTACCCTGACTTTAGAATGACTCATGAATGATATAGTGAAGTATTATATTGGCATTACTTAGAAGTCTGGGATAAGGTGCAAATAAACAAAAATATAGGTACTACTCTCATTTGTTTAGCTCAATATAGGGATATGAACAAATGTAGGATGTGTACACATCTGCACATTCACCCATTTATTCCACCTGATAAGAAGGTATAATTTAAGAATGTGGTGCTACAGGTCAAATACATAATTCTCAGATCCAGTGCTTTTGATGAGACAGTGGGGGAAAAAAAGGTTCTCTATGGAAATGATAATATTGGCTGGGGGGTTCTATAGGTTGAGATTTTTAGCTTGAAGATGAGAACCCACGAGTTCTCAACCCTGAAGGTGCAAAGTCTGCTAGTAAGCATATGGTGCCTCCTTTCAGTCTTTCCTAATGGGAAGATAAAGAGTCTTCGGTTATAAAATTTCTGAACAAGCTATCATGAGACAATTGTGAACAAAATCCCATCACCAGTGGGCCCAGAACTGAAAGCTTTGCTTAATGTGTCAAGTAAGAATACGATGTAGGCTTATTCTGATAGGCACTATCACATTTTATTCACACGGCACCACATGTTCACACTGACTTATCTAAAATCCATGCACTTTAACGCTTTGGCCAGCTCTCCCTGAAGATCACACATGCTTCATTCATAGACTGAATGCTCCATATGCGTCTTATAGAAGTCCAATGAAAGAACTAGCTAAACTGTCTCCTGTGCAATGAAAGCTCTGTCACTTCATATCATCATTGGTCCTACTTTGGCTAAGCTTAGACACTTTGTTTTTTGTTGCTGGAGGAGAATCCTGAGAAAGCTATTGAGTGACAGCTATGGTATCAGCAGATACCACTTGGCATTCTTAATTTGTCCAAATCATCTTCTAGTCTTGAATTTTAAATGTTGATTTCCTGTGGGGCGTTTTAAAAATTTTTTTCCTTCTCCTAGTTTAATGCCCTCTGAATGACAATCAGAAGGCATAAAGTAGAAAGCCTATATGTCTCTTGTAATATAACCAGGGCTGGTCAGATACAAAGGCAAAACAAATAACTATCTTTATGATCTGATGTTTCAAGAATGAAAAGCCTTCAAATATCTTCCTTAGAACAAAATGAGTACCTGAACTTTCGCCATTACTTGTGTGTTTAGCAATGAATTTAGAGTCAGAAGGCATACTATTTAAATAATGGCAATGGCATTTTCTCATTTTGTAGCTCTGATAAGTGACATAATCGTTCACCCTTATTTTTGCCATCTATAAAACATGTATAATAACCAGCCTGAATACTTTATACAGCTGTTGCAAGGAGCAAATGAGAAAGTAAATGCAAAAGGGTACTGCAAGCTATAAAACATATGCACAGATAATGAGTTACTTATCAAATTACTCATATTATTATTAATAATTTCTCTTCTTTACTAATAGCACATTTATATATCAGTAATTCATATCTTTATGTGAATTTGAAGAATCTAAAAGTATATTTCAATAGGATCTGCCCCAGGATTTCTGAGGCAGGGTGTTGGAAAGGAGTGTGCTAAGTAACAGTGGAAAAGACCTAAAAAGTATAATGTGAAGTTCTGAAGATAAATGTGTCTACTTTCTAATAAAGCTATAATTCATTTTTGATAATAATCTGTAGGGATAACTGGCAGTATGCTAAGTGGACTGAACAATTGATGGTGCTACCCAAAGCATCTGTGCCAGTAGGGAGAGGCTGCCTAGAGCCCCTTATGTCCTACTCTTAGGGATCTGAAGGGATCTGAAGAGATGTGTAGAGGCAGCCATGATTTTAGTACCTCATCCTTCTGTGGAAGAAAGGTTATTTTCTTCCACAGTAAAGCAAGCATGGATTATACCGAAGTATAGTGGAGTTGTTAGCTAGAAAGAAAGAAAGAAAGAAAGAAAGAAAGAAAGAAAGAAAGAAAGAAAGAAAGAAAGGAAGGAAGAAAAAGAAAGACATTTCCTTGGTCTATCTACTCTAGTGAAGTGAATTTATTCTCTCTTCCTTGAACCTGCATAGTAATTTGTCTTCATCTTTTTCACACCATTTAAATTTCATACCATTTCAGGATTTCAAAAATTCTGAGGACAGAAGCAATGTTTATATTGTCAATAGGTAATTGTAGCATAATGCCTTGTAAGAGCTGATGATTACTGAAGAAAAATAAATAAAAATTTGGACAAAATTATGATTATGAGTGTACCCTATTCTGACACAGTAATATCTTTTGTGCTAATAAATTGAGACCATGTACATTGATGACTTGGGTAAAAATTTGAAAATGGGTTTCTATTTTTGTAGTTGAGCCAGTCTGCTCATTGTTTTTTAAAAAAGTGTTTCCTTTCTATAATTTTAGGATAAAAATACTGACTCAGATTTGATTCCAAACATGAGTAAGTATACATATAAAGCCATATGTAATTAGGAAAATCCTAGAAGACTTCCTATTTCTTAATTTTTAAAAAATAGGATAAAACCTGGAATTTTTATGTCAAAAAAAAAAAAATCTGGAATTTCCAACACGTAAAGCTTTAACATACCTTAAGACTTTTCTTACAAAGAGAGGGCACTACTCCAATAATACAGTATTTTTTTCCAATAAATTTTCCTGCAGAAGAAAGGACTGTGGCTTAGGTAAAGGGAAGAAGAAAAAAATCTAATAGCAAAAATGTGGTGTTTCCACTTGAGGAAGACAATTTGTACTGAAACCATTAGTCTGCGGATGAAATTTCTATGAGAAACTTGTTTTGCAGAAATGGAGAGGCCTCATGCTGTGTTCATCACAATGGTACTACTAGTTGGGGAGCCTATGGATGAATGTGAAATACACAGTGGCCTGCTGTGTAATTAAAGAGGATGTTAGAAAGATTGAGAAACCCCATACTGTGTCCACAAAGAACACAAATACTTTTATGGAGATGTGATGGAGTTATACAACTAGTCACCAGGTTTTCAAAATAAATTAAGGGGTACCTGTTAATCTTTAGAGGTAGATGACACTTATTTTTCTTTTCATATCCTTGGTAGTATGACTGATTGTTGCTTGATCTGTTTTTGATATTACCTTGTTTTTTTTTCCAAAGTCATACAAGTTTGGGAAAAAATAGTTTGTTTTTGTTTTTTCACAAGAGTTTGTAGGGAGAGCTATGTTTATGATTTTGAAGAATAAAGTATCTTTAAAATAGTTTAATTAAAAGTATGTTATTAATTTGTTAAAATCCTTGGGGCAAAATAAATGGCAAAAGGAAACCGTGAAGTACTAATCTAAACTAAGCTGTGGCTACCTTGCAAAATCAGTGTTCTCTGATTGAATTTCTTTTTCCTTCTCTTCTCTATTAATAGCCAATAGAAATAATTTTATGAGTTTCCTATAAGCTCTAAAGAGAAGGTAGACTATGTTGGAGTTCCTGATAAATTTAAAAAGCTACTGATGGGGTTTCTTTAGAATATATATATATTCTTTATATTCTTTTGGAAACGTGCTTTTTGACACTTATTTTACATGAAAGTTATCTGGCAAGCTTTTAAAAAACAGATTGTTCATTCATCATGATATCCCCCAAGCTGAGTTTCTGATTCAGTTGCTATGAGTGGTACCTGGGTTACCTATTTTCACCCTCATACCTGCCAATACCAGTTGATTCTGACACACAAACAAATCTTTGAACCACTTCTTAAAAGCACTGGCATTCAATGTATACTTACCCTTTACTGGTTGGCTAACCAATCTCCTATATTAATAATTTGTAGATTCATCAAAACTTACTTCCCCAAGTATAAGAGTAAATTTGTATGATTTGTTATTCTCTTTTATTACTTGTAAGCTAGAACTACCAAGCAGATTATTCTTTGAACAGCAAAAACCTATCCAAGACAACGTGATACAAAAAGAGTCAGCAACATAAAGACCAAAGGTATTGGAAGAATCTCAGAGTGAAATGATAGTGTATAAGTACCAGGATATTGTATTATAAATACCAGGCTCAAAGTCGCAGACACAAAACCAGGTTGCAGGGAAGGTCTCAGGGTAGGTAGGAAGTCTGTGATAAGCCAGGGTGGGAACAAAGAAGAGGCCCAGAGAAATTGCATAAATAGATTTGAACTGAACTTGATCTATTTTATTGGCCCACAGATAGAAAGAAGTTGTATATTTTGGATTTCCTTAAAAGACAGAGGACATGAAGTCTCTGTCATATCCTTGGTACTATGTTTTTGCTCATATCCTTGGTATTTTGCTTGGCACAGAGTCACCATTCAACAAATATTTACATAGTGAGTCAATCAACATAATGAAGCATAATTTTCTTTTTTTTTTTTTTTTTTAATAATTAATCAGTATTTTTATTATAGTTTTGTGGGGTACAGTTAAGGGTTAGGTGTACAATTACTTTTCATTCAGACACCCTGTTGATAAT
>NW_007241133.1:8977-23824 GCF_000164805.1 Carlito syrichta
ATGGAAGGTCAATTTTTAGAGCTTTTAGGAATCGCCACACTGCTTTCCACAGAGGTTGCACTAGCTTACACTCCCACCAGTAGTGTAGAAGTGTTCCCTTTTCACCACACCCTCTCCAGCAGCTGTTATTTTTTGAGTTGTTGATAATTGCCATTCTGACTGGAGTTAGGTGGTATCTCAGTAATAACTTAGTGATCCCACCTTAAATTCATAATATTTTATACTCAAAATTTTAGTTCATGGCTTGTGTCAGCTTGCCCTAAAAGGCTGAACTTGACTTCCAGGACTGGTAGAAATCAACTAGTGATTCTCAACTTCGTTGGTGCATTTAAATCACCTGGAAAACATTTAAATAAATATTGATGCTAGAGCTCGACCTCCAAATATTTTTAATTGGTTTGAATGGAGCCAGTCATTGAGATATTTAAAAACTAAGCCAAACCAAACCAAGCAACAACACAACTCCACCTCTTCAGGTGAATCTAATGTGCAGCCAGGGAGTTAGATTTTCACTGGTATTCTTAAAACTCTTTTTTTTCCTCTGCTTGTCTTCATCCTCTCTAACTCCAGCTAGATCATTTCAAGAGTTATTTTAGTTCTGATTTCCAAGTATGTTGGTAATGGATAACACAACAATTCAATAATTTGTGAGAAATAATAGCTACAGTATAATCTGCTAAGAGATGCAGGAATACCAACATATGCCCGTAGATATGTTCACTCTGTCTTAGCAATTTTAACCTCTCTGGTCCACTCACCTTCTCATTCTTAAAGATAAATTGTTAATACCAATATCTTAAAGTCAATTACTTTGGAAATTGCTTTATTTATTCCTGTCCTACTCACAATATAAGCCTCACTTCATCAAATATGAACCTTCGGATCACTAACAGCATTCTGAATATTTTACTTGGACCTCTGGGTCTGTTAGCATTTGGACTTGGCCATGTTAAGATTCAAATGTTGACACTACCTGGTGGCTTTTGCCGTGTGACTGACTTAACAGTTCATGTTGTCTAGAGTAAAAATTCTTTTAAACTCTAGTCAATTATGCAGACCCATGGCCACCCACCTTTGCAACCCACCCTCACATGCCAGAAGAGGATTAGAATAACATCGGAAGGATATGGACCAGGCCAGTGGAAATAGGAAAACAGCATAATACTTATCTGGCAGGAAGGGCATCATGATCATAAAACAGCATAGAATGATAGATAATTACTGCCTACTGAATCCAATTAAAGTCTTACAATTCAAGCTAAAGTTGTCTACTGACATATATTAAAAAATAAAATCCAAATACAAGTCTACCTTCAGTTTTTAGAAACATTTTCTGTGTGGACACTTTTCCTAAGTCCCCCCAATCTGCAGAAAATAAACTTCTACTGTAAATATTTATTTTTTTGACTAAGAGCAAAGGACATATGTAAATAGCACTGACACCAGCCTCGGAAAGTTGGAAGAAGATGGGAGGAAATGAAATTCTTATGGGATTGACTTCTGGTACCCCTGTCTACTGTAGTTAGGACAAAATGGGTCTTTTTTCTCTGTTTCTTTTCTCTCTCTTCTCTCTCTCTTTTTATTCTTTTATACTTTACTTATGATGAGGTATGTGTCCTTGGACAAACTAATTTTTTAAATTGAAGTAAAATGTTCACTGTTCTTTCCAATACATCATACTGAATTATATTAATAGAAATACAATCATGGAGTATTCAGTGTATCTAAAAGATTTCTGCTGACTATCATCAAACACGTTACTTCCCTAACCACTTATTCTATGCAGTTCATTCATCAATTGAAAACAGACCTTGTATTAACTTCTGTGGGATCCTGTTGTTTCTGTATGAGACTTTCACCATTTGGTTATCTCTAAAAAGCAAAATATAACAGGCCTTTTGCTATAACTTTCCAGATATTCAGAGAATTATAGAAAAAGTAAGATAAATTGAAGCTTGCAATCTCAAACTTGAGTCCAAATTTGGGTATGTTTAAGAAAGCCCTGGTAAACACTATTGGTAAAAAGAATAAAGGATGAACAACTGTCAGCATCAAAAGAAGTGGGCAGCAGGTTGGAGAATCAAGAGGCACTAGACAAATAAGTAGCCATATTTGTCAAGATTCATGTAGGAGATAAAAAATGTTCTGCTAAACAGCAGTGCTGCTATTCTCTGCAAGAGAGTGTCACCGACTCCCTATGACCCTGCCTCAGGCAGGGGCAGAAAGATGGCTCATAAAAGGACAATGCATGAAAGCTAGAGGAGTTGAAAGGAATTAGTTCTCAAAAGGGCTGATTTCCATGCTTTTTCCATGCATTTGTAGAGATACACATGATATTTTATTAAAGAAACTCAGATTCTATCTCTTCCGTTTATTAATATTGTGGGGGGAAAGTGAATTCTGTAAAATGATATTGATAAGTTATATTTTTAACAAAATAACATTCAGAGGAATCATGAGTAATTTCTTTTAACTAATTCATGCCCTTTATTTAAATAAGAATTGGCAACTCATTGCCACTGATTTGGAAAAATTTAACATTTATGTTAAGTGGTATTTCAACTGATATTTCTAGCTTGTAGAATGCCAACCATGTTGATTATAATCACAGCAAATTGCAACAATGTTGCATGCATTTAACCAAGCATAAATGAAAATAATTCTCCATAGTGTCCAAGCTCAAATACCCACCTAATCCTTAGTAATTATGGTTTTGAGCACCAAAATTTTAATTTAATTCTCCCTTCATGAAAGATTTGTTTTACCCCATTTTCACTACAGTGTGATCACTATATATCAAAACATAATAAAGTCATGAAAACAGACTTTTACAACTTCAAATCTCCAGCCAATCTTTACATTAATGCAACAATTCTCTATGTAGTCTGTAATATGAAACATTAAACCTGGCATTTCTTTGGAGCTATAAAAATTTAAAACTCACCAATAAACAGCTATTTATGGAAAATAAGTGACATCTGAAATTTTTTTTCAGTGAAAATTTTGGAAGGTTTTAAACCTAGCCTATTTTTTCTTTCTCTGTTCCAGTCTTTCTAGCAAGACTTCCTTTAACCTATTCTCAAATCTTTATGCTCACAGTTTCTGCTTTCCTTTTGTATCACACGTTGGGGATATGACAGTGCTAGCCAGGCAACAGCCTTACCAGGCTAATCTGTGTGCAAATATAGCACCACGTATGATTTATGTAAATACCTTGTGTCTTAGCACAGTGCCTGGAAAATAGAAGGAATAAATGTGAACAAATGAAGCCAGAGATCATTTCAACCAGAGAAATAATCTATATTTTTGGACTTTCTCAAATCAGAAACGTTTTTTGTGGGAAATTCTTACTGTACTCCAGAATAATGATTTCCAATTCTGATTTTAAAATAAAATCAAATTATACTTCATGATACCTTACTGTGATTATATACTTATAAAGACAGATTTGAAGGAAAGATATGCTATAGAAGGGTTGAGCAAGTAAAAAAAAAAAAATGAGCATGCTGTAGTTCCATGCCAGGATGTTGATGAGAATATTTTATTTTATAATATTACCTAGCAAAATGGCTTACACAAATAAATAGAAGTAGAATAATTCTAGGCAGTGAGTAAAAGGTATATTTTGTCCTAGTAAGCACTAGTAGACCATAAACACACACATACACACACACACACACACACACACACACACACATTTTTCTTAGGAAAAATTTCTCATCCACGTAGAATTTAAAATGTTTCAGAAACTGCTCATTCATTGTGAAACTTACCTTTTACCCAATTTCTCATATTCTTTTTTTCTCTATTTTACTATTTCATGGATCACCGAGATGTTCTACACAAAAGCAACTAAAGAGATATACAAGTACAAAAAGGGACCACCAAAAAAACTCGAATTTATTATATACAAAATTTTGTATTTATTCTCGTGTTTAAACTTCAATCACCTTCTATGTACTTTCCATTTGATGTAATACATCTATCAAGATTCTTTTCCCACTGCTCAAAACAGTTTTTGAACTCATCAATTTTGATGCCTTATAGTGCTTCTATCATTTTTTGTTTCACCTCTTCCACATTCCTAAAACCTTTCCCTTTGCGAGTGTTTTCCATCTGGGGAAACAAATAAAGTCACTTGGGGAGGGATCCAGTGAATAGGGAGAGTGTAGCATGGGGATCATGCCATTTTTGGTAAAAAACTGCTGAACACTCAGTGCAGAGTGGGCAGATGCGCTCTTAAATCACTCATCATGAAATGGAGAAACACTTTTTAAAATTATTATTTTCCTTATTTTAAAGATGTGGGGTACAATTGAGGGTTAGGTATACAAATGCTCATTATTCAGGTACCCTTGTTGATGAGGTGTGCCTTTCCCTCCTCTGGCAGTTTCCCTCAACTGGCAATCCCATACCCCCTCCCCTGGCAGTTTCCCACTACTGCTGATCCCTTTCTTATAATATTATAAGTGCTCAAGGTCTGCTTATGAATGAGAACATTATGGTACTCTGTTCTTTGTTTCTGTGATAGATCACTGACTATGATAGACTCTAAATTCATCCAAGTTGCTGCAAAGGGACAAACACTTCGAAAGAATCTCCAAAAAAATTCACTGAGCTGAATGTGGCTTCATATAACAATGCTAGCTAGTACATTGATGCCGATGGGCTCACAACTGGCGGGGAAAAGTAGTACTACAAGAGTACCCCTTCTAAGAAAGTGATAATTCCAGCCGGGCTCCGTGGTTCAGCCCACGCCTTTGGGAGGCTGAGGTGAGTGGATTACCTGAGCTCGCGGGTTCGAGACCCGCCTGGGCAGTGAGACCTCATCTCTACAATAAAGCAAAAAAATCGGCGTGGTAGCGCATGCCTGTAATTACGGCTACTTGGAAGGCGGAGGCGGAAGCATCGTTGGAGCCCAGCAGGTCAAGGCTGCGGTGGCCAGGAGCGGCCACTGCACTCCAGTCTAGGTGACAGAGTGAGACTCCAACTCAAAAAAAAAAAAAAAGAAAAAAGAAAAAAGGAAAAAAAGAAAGTGATAATTCCTTTTTTTTTTGAAATTATTCATATTTAAGTGTAGTCTATTCAAAGGCTCCGTGTTCTGCCCTGCGATGACCTAATGATGGCAATGTTGAGATATTACCCCAGGCATTTATAAAGGAAACAACAAATTTACTACCCCTTAGACCACATTTATTAGTTGAGGAAAACAACAAGTAAATTTAAATCAAGTGTCTAATTGAATAATATCTTACTTTGCCCATCTCAGCTGGAGACTAGGGTACACATCATATATAAAGTGCTTTAGGATTAGCTGATCAGTCCTCACTATATTATCTCTTGTGATTCTTACAATAGTTGTTTGAAGTTAGAAGGATAAAGTCCTCTTCTGTAGACTGGTGAGTGATAGAATCAGGAATTGCTTCCAGGTCTTCAGACTCTATAGTCAATATTCTGAGTAGAGGTAGAACACGTACCTGCTAAAGGAAGAGTCTGTTAGACTACCCTGCACATCTTGCTGGGGTTTCCAGCCTAACTGGAGGACTCTCTTATTTCTTTCTTTGGGCAGGATCAGGAGTAGGCTAGTGTGGTTTCCATAGAAATTTAAGGGCTAAAATCAACATATTGCAAGGCACTGACTGTCTTGTGTTTTTGAGGACTGTCTTTCACAATAGACCCTTTCCCCAGTGGCAAGGGAGTAATCTGGAAACTGTTTAATGTCCCTTAAGTGTGCTAAACGTTTAGATGCACATGGAAAATAGCCTTTGTTTTAAAGGTTCAGAGATTAAACACAGAAAGACAAGCTGCTCTTTTCAGGTCTTTCTGTGAACACTCAGCTCTAGTACCACTTCTATTTTTCCATATAGGGTTATCAGTTGTCTATGTATTTACCTCATTCTGTGTGCTTTAATAATAATACCAGCAAAAGTGTATGGAGTGCCTAATATGCTTCAGGTCCCATACAATGGCATTTCATATATATTATCTTGTTAATTATTAGAACTCAATAATGTTGATAATTTTTAATACTCATTTATGAATAAAGAACCTGCATGTCGAATTACGTAGCTCAAATTAACTAGCTCAAGTTCACGGAACTACCAAGTAGTACACCTGGGATTCAAATCTAAAACTTCTTAGTTCCAACACTCTTTTCATTTTGCCTTTGTATTTGACCTATCCTGATGTTAATTTGTAATCATTCTATTGATCCCAAACACTCTGCATTTAGACATCAAATGTTGCTGCTATCAGCCACAGTTAGTTTGGAATGAGTATGGAGTATATAGCTTTATTTTACAAGACGTCACCAAATAATGTTTGTTTAAGTAAATGATCTTTCAGAGACATATGGAGATCAGAAGAATTAGGATGAGTTAGGGAAAGAGAAAGCACTTAAAATTGTGGGTGTTTTATAGCCATCATACAACAAAGGGAAGGGGGAGGAAAATACTGGGGAAAAATGTTGTAATTAAATTTGTCGGATTGGAGAACATTCCCTTTTAAATGTTTAGGCTGAAGCATAAAGAAAATGAGTAACATTATTACATGTAGAGCAGCCTTGGTGCTTCATTTTGCTATAGTTCTAAAGTCACACATCCAGATCATGTGACAACTGCATTGTGCAAGTAACTGGTTGTCTGCAAGAGCTGCTCGCTGAAAAACTGCATTAATCAAAGCAAGCTCCCTAAGCTCAACGTGCTGGAGATATCACAATCATTAAACAGTAATGCAAATATAAAAGCAATATCTCACCTCATTAGTACTAAATATGTTGTTTATTCTTCCCCCAAGTAAAATGTTTAGAAGCCTGCATAATGAGGGTCTCGTTGACAGAGGTGTGGAATTATGAAGCTGCTAAATCCAGCGCGAAGACAGAGTGATAAAATAGATTGGATTTCGCAATAGCTGTGCTTAGAGCAAACTTGGGTGGCTGGATTCCACATTAGCACATTGTTTTGACATTTGTGCACTGAGAGATTCGAGTTCATGGTGATGGAGGAGGGTGGATATGACATGTGGGTAGGGAAGAGAGTGTGTAAGCTGAAGTCAAAAGCTATAGGCTATGGGCAGAGAAGGAAACCGGGTGAGTTCTTGAAGTGATGCCCTGTTTTCTAATAAGGATATTTGTACAACAAACACCATGCAAACAGTGTAGAGGCATAATTAAAGTTGATGGTCAGTGAAGAAACCAAATTAAATTTAGGGATATTTACCTGTCTGGAGTAGTCTTCTTACATATGTTTAATAAAGATAAAGGCCTATCCTTTGAACTCCATCCTTCAGTATATACTAGCATCCAGTAGGCAGCTTCATGTTTGTAGTGAAGTGTTTTGTTGGCTATTAGTTTGTGATTCCTGATATGTCAATGTACTGGCACTAGGAAATTTATTTTGCTTGAGTTCCTGAGTCTTCTGTTTCTTTCTTGGAATTACCATTCTGCCATGTCTTTAACAGAATTAACTACCCTAGTTCATAATGCTGATCCACATTGGAAATGCCAATTTAACCATCAGAACGTAGGTAAGAAAAAGAGTACAACATATCACTGCTTCTCCTTGAGTGTAGCAGTTTTGACTGGTTTTTCCTTGGCTTGGCAAGAGGCATGGCACATAGCCAGGACTCTATAATAAGTGCTGAGTGTCTGAATGAAAGAAGATATTTTTCAGTTTTTCTCCATTTCCATTTACCTCCTTCATGATGATGATTTCCACGTATGGACATTGTCTGAGAAGATTCCCAAAGAGCTGTGTGAAAAAAAAGTTTGAGAAGTTTTTTTCTGCTCAGTCTGGTTTCACCTTGTGACTTCCACTCCAGATTCTAACAACACCCACATAGTTGTGTGTCCATCATACTCATGAAAGAAGGACAAGGTAGGAATCACATTATTGATAATTTCTGTTTCAAATATTTTCACTTTAAGTTACTGCTATATTTGACTGGTGGTCACCCCTTTCCACGCTCTGGTTCCTTGGAGATCAATAAGGAGATGGTTGAGGAAGAATTCCTTGCTTTCATGACCTACTGGATCTTGGAAGTTTTTCTAATGAAAAATTCCCTTAGTCTGGGTGCTGAGTTTCTTCTAGTCATGGCGATAGCTGACCCCCATTTGCTCAAGAGCCTTTGATGTGCACTAGACAGCGGTGACTCCTTGAATGGGTTCAAGAGACTTAAAAAACATTTAAACAAGTGCATCAGTAAATTTACTGTTATAGTAAAAGGTAGATTTTAAACAAAAAGGGGGAAAGTGAGTTAGAAAAAAATTGAACTTGCTTTTCTTTGAATGGTTAAGAAGGCAGCATGTTATATTAGGAGGAAGGGTTTAAAGTGAGACAGAATTGTGTTCAAAGTTTGTATAAGAAAGGTTCATTAGCCCCAGTGAGCCTCTATTTCTGCCTCTTTAAAATGGAAATTCTTATACTAGTCATCAGGTTGTTATCAGAATTCAATGAACACCAAAATTCTTAGCATGGTAAGAGCTATTGCCATAATTTAGTTCATTGCTATATCAACTTTGAAATTGAACTTTCAAACTGCTTTAGTATGCATATTTGGGTGCCTCATGTATTTACTTGTTTTCAATTTATAGGTGATTCAACTGCCAAGGCCTCTGAACATGTATCCATAGCAAATAACATTCTAAAAATAAAGAAAATCAGTGACTGCTTCATGCATTTTAATACATTGATATTCCACACTTTTACCTAATATGTGTGCTTATGGGAAGAGAGAAAGAGCAAGTGAGAAAGCACACGCTATCTTTCCAGAGTATATGTGTGTAGGTCTGTGTATGGGTGTGTATGTATATATGTGTGTGTGTGTGTGTGTGTGTGTGGCTAATTTTATTTGTTGTATTACAGACACATTCCTTATTGTCTCCTATTCCTTTCTTAACTAGTATACATTTCTTCACAGATGTTTCTCATTCTCTATAAAAAGGATAACCTTAGGCAAGTGTTTTACCTTTCTAGTTCTCAGTTTCATTATCTGAGAAGTGCAGTGAGTGCATGAGGCAATCCCTTCCTGTTCTAAAAGAAAAAGAGATACATGCCATTTTCATAAGGTCAACAATGTTTAAGTTCCTGTTAATTTTGCAGACATTCGAACAATCCCCAGTACTGACATTAAATTAATTTTCTGTCTCCAAGGTGAATGGGAAGACTTAGGTTGACATAACAAGGAGCAGAATTCAGTACTCTTCAATGAAAATTTAAGAGAACTCTTATAACGAGAACTTGTCCTGGTTTACAGTTTGAGCTCAAAACCCAAATATAGGTGTCTTTCGCTGTGCAAGCTGAATTCTTACTATTCCAACTGAACCCTTGTACTTAGTGACAGTAATCATATTTGTATTAGCCTAACCCTGAAAGTTGTTACAGTCATGGTTTTCAAATCTCAATTCCCTGTATCCATCATGAGGACTTTTTCCTTTTGTACTAAAAATCTATGAACAGAAATTCTTCCATATATTTACACATTCTCCTGAAGGACCTTTTATAATTCCAGAGATTTTTACCTAGTACTCAGGTTAGGAAAACAGATTTAGTTGGCCTTTGGGAAGCTGTGGTTTGGCTGCCAAATCACAAAAAAAGAAACTGCCCCCAAAGTCATTATTTAAGCACATGGGAAGTGTGTAGGCAATTTCTGCTCTCCAAATTTTAGAGTTAGTATATATCCTTGGATATATACTTTATCAGATAAAGATATACTTGTTAAGAACAGATAAATACAATCATCTTAAAGATTCAAATGAATTCTGATCATCCACTTTGAAGATAATGTGATTGCAACAATGAATAAGTCTAAAGAAATTGTGTGTTGGTCATAAGTGGGGATCAGCAAAGAAAGTACAGAGAAAGGAAGATCACCAAGGAAGTTACTGGAAAATCTCATCTAAGCAGTCTGTAGAGAAAAGTAAATGTTGACTCTTAGACTTTTTTGTTGTTTCATAGAAAGACCCTTCTAATGTCATGAAATGTTACAAATTATAGGAGGTAAAAAGATATTATCTCAATTGAGTTAACTTCTCCTCTACCCAAACTACCCTAATTACAAGTTATTTCATCTAACTTCCATTCAGCCTGAAGCGTCCAGTGTCTCAGAAATATTATGGCAAAGAGAAAGTTTCTAGGCAACACCCAACTTAAATCTCAAAGCATACTTTTGAAACACAAGTCAAAAACTTTGATTTCTTCACAGAACAGAGCTTGCCCTGTGATAAACAATACTAATAAAATAATAATTGTGACTCAGGGATTTTTTTTCCTGCAAATTCAGGCTAGATGAAGAATCTATGGGCCATGGTTAGAGTATAAGAGAGGAAGAATGATGCCAGTGAGGATACCATGACAGGGTTTGTTCTCTATTCCCAGACCCTGTTTAGGAGAGTCATAGTACTCTGTATTTGTCAAAATAATGATTGCTGCTGCAACAAAATTTGGAAGGTTTAATATAATAATAATTTATTTATTATGAAATTGTCCAAAAATGTTGGCCTAATTAGTGGCCAGTTCTTTTTCCAAGTGGTGAATTAGGTATACAGTTTTCTATCTTGGGGCTTCTCAATTCCCCAGATTCCCTTGGCTTCCAGTAACCAAAAGGGAAGTAGAAAGCAAAACCTTCATATTCGCTTGTTATCGACTCTGGTATAGAAATGGGGTACATAACTTCCATTTTTATTCAGCTGGCAGGAATTAGTCACATACTCTTAATTGGATGTAAGGGAAACTTGGAAATACAGGAACTGGTTATGTAGCTTTCTCCCTGAAATAACTCCAAACTATGGAAGGAAAAGCAGAATAGCTATTATAAAGAATAATTAAATCAAGCTAACTGACATATTCATCACCTCGAATACTTTTTGTGATGAGAACATTTAAAATTTACTGTATGAGCAATCTGTAAATATAAGATATTTTGTTATCAACAAGAATCACCAAGCTGTGCAATAGATCTCAAAAAATTCATAATTCTCATCTAACAAATTTTGCCCTTTATATCCCATATCCCCAGTGCCAACCCATCTCTGATGACCACCAGTCTACTCTGTTTTGAGTTCAATTGTTTTAGAATTCACATGTAAGTTAGATTTTGTAACATTCAACTTTTGTGCCTGGCTTCTTTCACTTGGTATTATATAATGTCCTTCAGGTTCATTCATATTGTCACAAATGACAAAATTTCCTTTTTTTTTTTTTTTAGTGGGAGTCTCACTCCATTGCCCAGGTTGAAGGGCAGTGGCACACTTATGGCCACTCCAGTGTCGACCTGCTGGGCTCCTGTGATCCTTCTGCCTCAGCCTTCCAAGTAGCCAGAACTACAGGCCAGTGCTACCAAGCCTGGCTAACTTTTTATTTTATTTATAGTAGAGACGAGGTCTCACCAAGTTGCCCAGGCTGGTCGCGAACCCATGGGCTCAGGCAATCCACTCACCTCAACCTCCGAAAGTGCTGGGATTACAGGCTGAGTCACTGAGCTTGGCCAAAAATTTCCTTTTTAAAAAAGACTGAATTGTATTTCACTATGTATATACGTGTATAATACATTATTTTTGTCCCTACATTCACTGATGGATATAGGTTTATTCTATATTGACTATTGTGAATAATGGTGCAATGAACATGAAAATGCAGATATCTCTTTAACATACTGGTTTCCAATTGCTTTGGATATATACCCAGAAGTGGAATTGATAGATTATTCCATTTTCAGCTTTTTGAGAAAACTCCATAGTTTCAAAAATGGTTGTATTAATTTACATTTCCACCAATAGTGCAAAAGGTTCACTCGTTTTTACTTTCTCATGAACACTTTTTATCCTTTTTTCTTTATAACAGTCATTCTGACAAGTGTGAGGTGCTATCTCATTACAATTTTAATTTACATTTCCCTAATTATTCATTGTATTGAGCATTTTTTTTCATATACTTATTGGTAATTTGTATGTCCTCCTTTAAGAAGTGTGTTCAGGTCCTTTGCCCATATTTTAATTGGGTTATGTGTTCTCTTGTTATTGGGTTGTTTTAATTCATTATATGTTTTGTATATTAATCTCTTATCAAATGTATGATTTGCAAATATTTTCTACAATTTCTAAGTTGTCTCTTCATTCTGTGAATTTTTTCTTTTGCTGTGAAGATGCTTTTTAGTTTTAGTTTGATGCAATCCCATTGTCTATTTTTTTTTTACTACCTGAGCTTTGGGGGCCACCCTCCACAAAAGTCATTGCCAAGACTATCATTCCAAAGCATTCCTCCTGTGTCTTCTTCTAGTAGTTTTACAGTTTCAAGTAACATTTAAGTCTTCAAAATGAATCTTACACTTTGAGTATATTTTTGTATATTGTGTGAGATATGGATCTAATTTTATTCTTCTGCATGTGGATATCCAACATCATTTATTGAAGGGACTGTCATTTTCCCATCTTGTGTTCTTGGCATCTTCGTCAAAAATCAATTGACTGTAAATACATAGGTTCATTTTTGGATTCTCTATTTCATTTAATTGGTTAATGTGTCTATTTATATGCCTGTATCATGCTATTTGAATTACTATAGTTTTGTAATGTATTTTGAAATCAGCTATTTTGCCTTCAGCTTTGTACTTTTTATTCAAGATTGGTCTTGAACAAGGTTCCTTTTCTATAGTTTTATATTAATTTTTGGAATTTTTTATTTCTGAGATAAACGACATTGGAGTTTTGGTAGTGATTACATTGACTCTACAAATTGCTTGGATAATACGGACATTTTGACCATGTTAATTATTCCAATTCATTAATATGGAACAGTCTTTCATTTCTTTGCATCTTCAATTTCTTTCATCATATTTTATAATTTTCAGTGCACAGATCGTTTACCTCCTTGGTTAAATATATTCCTGTGTATTTAATTTAGTATTTGTAACTATTTTAAATGGATCTTTTAAAAGAGATTGGCAGTAGTGGGAAACTGCGAGGGGACGGGGGGTGGAATTGGCATTTGAGAGAAACTACTGGGGCGGGGCACACCTCATCAACAAGGGTACCTGCATAATCAACATTTGTATACCTACCCTGAATTGTACCCCACATCTTAAAAAGATAATTTAGAATAGCTTGCTAGTGTATAGCAATACTACTAATCTTTGTTTGAATTTTATATTTTACAACTTTACTGTATTTCGTAGTTCTAAGAGTTTTATAACAGAGTCGAGTTTTCTATATAGATAGATCTTTACATAAACCCATATAATCAGAAAACAGTTTTACTTCTTCCTTTTCTATTTATTTCACTTCTTCTCTCTCTCTCTTTCTTTCTTTCTTTTTCTTTCTTTTTTTGTTAATGCTTTATCAAGGATTTCCAGTAGTATGTTGAATAGAAGTAACAAGAGTGGGAAACTGTTTCTTGCTCCTGCTCTTAGAGGAAAAGCTTTCAAATTTTCACTGTTGGATATAATATCAGCTACAGGTTTGCCATGTGTTTAGGTACATTCTTTCTATATCTAATTTGTTGAGAGTTTTTATTAACAGTGAATTTTAAATTTTGTCAAATAATTTTCCTACATCTAAAGAGACGATCATAAGTTTTTTATTCTTCCTTTTTTCTGATGTAATACATCACAGTTATTGATTTGTGGATGTGGAATTATACTTGAATCCTAGGGATAAATTTTATTTGATCATGGTGAGTGATCTTTTTATGTACTGTTGAATTCAGTTCGCTAATATTTTGTTGAGGATTTTTGCATGTATATTCGTCAAGGTTATTAGTCTGTCATTTTATCTTATCATAATGTCCTCGTCTAGTTTGATATTAAGGGAATACTAACCTCATATGACCTTGAAAGTATTCTTTCCTCTTTTATTTTTTAAAGAGTTTGAGAAGGGTTGATACTAGTTCTCATATATTTCATAGAATTGATAAGTAAAACCATTGAGACTGGGCTCAGTGGCACAGCCTGTAATCCCAGTGCTTTGGGAGGCTGAGGTGAGTAGATTGCCTGAGTGTGCAGGTTCGAGACCCACCTGGACAACTTGGCGACACCTCATCTCTACAACAAATCAAAAATTAGCTGGGCATGGTAGCATGCTCCTGTAGTTCCAGCTACCTGAAAGGCTGAGGCGGAAGCATTGCTGGAGCCCAGCAGGTCGAGGCTGCAGTGGCCAGGAGCAGCCACTGCACTCCAGTCTGGATGACAGAGTGAGACTCCAACTTAAACTAAACAAAAACAAAACAAAACAAAAAAACCCCCATTGGATCCTGAGATTTTATTGGATAGAAGACCTTTTATTACTAATTAAATTACCTACTCATTTTTGGACTAAGATTTTATATTTTGTTTAAACTAATCTTAGTAGGTTGTTTTATATCTTCCTTCTTTTTATTTTTAAATTTTGTATTTTAAGGATGTGGGGTACAATTCAGGGTTAGGTACACAAATGTTCATTATGCAGGTACCCTTGCTGATGAGTTGTTAATGAGGTGGGCCCCCAACAGCAGTTTCCCTCTACTGCCAATCCCCCCCTACCCCACCTGTAGTTTACCACTACTGCCAATCCTTTCCTTATAGTATTACAATAGTTGTTCAAGTTTTGCTTATGAATGAGAACATGTGATAATCAGTTCTTTGTTTCTGTGACAGATCATTCAGAATTATAGACTCTAAGCCCATCCAAGTTACTGAGAAGTTCATAATTTTGTCCTTTTTTTGACTGCATAATATTCTGTTGTGTATATGTACCACGTTTTTTATTTAATTTAATTTATTTATTTATATTTTCATTAATCAGTATTTTTTATTATGGTTTTGTGGGGTACAGTTAAGGGTTAGGTGTACAATTACGTTTCATTCAGGCACCCTGTTGAT
>NW_007241134.1:0-479 GCF_000164805.1 Carlito syrichta
AGCAGGATTGCAGGGTCATATGGAAGGTCAATTTTTTTAGCTTTTAGGAATCGCCAACTGCTTTCCACAGAGGTTGCACTAGTTTACACTCCCACCAACAGTGTAGAAGTGTTCCCTTTTCACCACACCCTCTCCAGCAGCTGTTATTTTTTGAGTTGTTGATAATTGCCATTCTGACTGGAGTTAGGTGGTATCTCAGTGTGGTTTTAATTTGCATCTCCCTGATGATTAGTGAGGTTGAGCATTTCTTCATGTGTTTGTTGGCTGCTCAAATGTCTTCTTTTGTGAAGTGTCTGTTCATGTCTTTTGCTCATTTTATAATGGGGTTGTTTGTTTTCTTCTTTTCAGTACGTTTCAGTTCCTTGTAGATCCAGGATGTTAAGCCTTTGTCAGACCTAGAGTTGGCAAATACATTTTCCCAGTCTGTAGGCTGTCTCCCTGCTCTCTTGATGGTTTCTTTGTCTTTGCAGAAGCTTGTT
>NW_007241135.1:0-447 GCF_000164805.1 Carlito syrichta
CAAACGTCCACGAATAGCCAGAACAATCCTCAGCAAAAAAAACAAAGCAGGTGGTATCACAATACCAGATTTCAAACTTTACTATAAAGCTACAATCATCAAAACAGCTTGGTATTGGTACAGGAACAGGCACATAGATCAATGGAACAGAATTGAGATTCCAGAAGTAAAACCTCAATTTCTCAACCAACTCATCTTCGACAAAGCCCCCACCACCTACCACTGGGGAGAGGAGAACCTATTCAGTAAATGGTGCTGGGAAAATTGACTGACCACATGCAGAAGATTGAAACAGGACCCCTATCTATCCCCATGCACAAAGGTTAACTCCAAATGGATCAGAGACCCAAATATAAAACCTCAAACCATAAGAACCTTAGAAAAGGAAGGAAATACTCTCATGGAAATCGGAACTGGCATCCAATTCCTGTACAAAACCCAAAACCC